>NW_007086963.1:23972-34552 GCF_000164805.1 Carlito syrichta
GAGAAAAAAAGAAGAAAAAAGAAAACTCTCCCACATTACAGTACCTGTAGTCATTTAGCCATCATTACTGCCTTAATGACTAAGGGCAGCAGCCATGCGGACTCTTAAGCCACTTGCACCCATCAGCATTAGATCACAATACACCACCGGGGACAATTTGTTTAATTCTTCTGCCACTGCATTCCTAGCATCTCATTCCCCATTGGTAAGGGGCTCGGCAACAAACCAAGCCCAGAGACCCAACCAGAACACTGCGCAAATCCCATCTATACAGATCTATCGCCCAGGACCATTCCCAGGGCAGAAATCTCATAAGAATTTGAAGAGCAGATGTTTACTATAAAGAAATCCTCTTTATAATAAGGGATTAAAGTAATGGAGGAGTGACAGGTAATGATGAAAAAAGACGAAAAACAATCGAAATGGCATGTACATGGAGTAACCATCACCCCTTGGGCAAGGACAGTGTGCTCAAGGAAAAATTGTTAACGGGGAATACCCCCCTGCCCCCTTACCCAGGGTTGAGGCCCAAACCTCACTGGAGTGGGTAAACTCCTGGCTCACTGCATGGTACAACCGATGATGAGGTCGTGAGTTCCCCGGGGGGTTACTCTGTGTGGCTGGTCACCAGACACTGCCGAATGCACACTTGCGCAGTCATGCACGCTGCCGGTGCCAAGTCTTACAGAAACTGCCTTGTACTGCAGGGGCCTGTCTTCGGAACTCTCCAGGACGAGGAAAAGAAATCCTTCGTCCTCCTGTGTCTTGTTAGTGCCCTCTGCTGACAAAGCTTAGCATCTTGCCTGCTGACACATGAGAAAGAATTGCAGTCTCTATTTCGGAACAGACAAGGAAGTGTAAACTTGGACTAGAGAGACAATAAATAGAGGCTGTCACAGAATGCTATCATATTAACACTATATTTACAGGTAATTTTAGCTGGCAGGTAAAAACCTATACTCTATAATATAAAGCGGAGATTGTAGGAGAGTGAGCATTTTTTTTTCGGTTGATAAATGAAAAATGACTCATATCGAACCATATAGGCACAATATACCGATAATAAAAATAAAATTAATAATAATAGCAATAGTAAAAAAAAAATCTTTGCGAAAACATCCTATGCAGTGCCTGGTTGGCCCACCCAACATGTCATTTTAACAGGTATAATAAGAATATAAAGCAAGACGTGGATCATCTGAACTTGGAATAAATGGATAAACTTTTCTCTGAAGTTACCTGGAGGAAGTTTTGAATATGTTATTCTAATGTTTCATGTTAATATAACTGTTTTACTCTTTTCCACATCTCAGAAATATTGAGATCTGCTCACATGATTTTAATCTTTTAAGAAAACATTTTATTATAAAGTTCTTGGGTATAGTTTTTGTTGTTGTTGTTTTCTGAGTTGGAGTCTCATTCTGTCGCCCAGGCTGGAGTGCAGTGACACGCTCACGGCCACCCCAGCACTGATCTGCTGGACTCTGGCAGTCCTTCTGCCTCAGTCTTCCAAGTAGCCAGAACTTACAGGCACATGCTACCATGCCCGGCTAATTTTTTTTTTTTTTTTTTATTGTAGAGACGAGGTCTTGCCATGTTGCCCAGGCTGGTGTCAAACCCCTGGGCTCAGGCGGTCCCCTCACCTTGGCCTCTCAAAGTGCTGGGATTACAGGCACTGCACCTGGCCTGATAAAATTTTTAAAAGCAGTATGCATCATGCCTTCTATTTGAACACTGTTCATATAGTGATCTAGCTAATTAATTCTCATGACACTCAGATGTATAAAGAAAATACACATTTCACATTTCCTTTTATTCTTTTTTTTTTCTTTTTTTTGAGTTGGAGTCTCACTTTGTCACCCAAGCTGGAGTGCAGTGGCATAATCATGACTCACCACAGCCTTTACCTCCTGAGCTCAGGTGATCCTTCTCCCTCAGCCTTCCAAGTAGCTTGGACTACAGGAAATGTGCCACCATGCTCAACTAATTTTTTAATTTTAATTTTATTTTATTTTAGTAGAAACAAGATCTAGGCTGGTTTCCAACTTCAAGGCTCAAGCAATCCTCCCACCTTGCCTTTCCGAAGTGCTGGGATTACAGGCTTGAGCCACTGAACCTGGAAAAATACACATTTTAGTTCATTGAACCATTTATGTGATCCCTATCCACTGGGTAAGGGAAAAAATAATGCAACGTAAATATTACAATTTGCAATTTTTAATTACATTTTCTTAAAATGTTCATTTAGATAAACTTGGTCCTTTGAGATATAGTGCTTGACCTCCTTGATTCTTTCTTTTTTATGGTCAAAGTTGAAGTTTATTCTTATTTATGTAAAATAAGGCGGTCCATGGAATGGTGTCATGGCTCAAACTCCACTAGGGATCCAGGCTCCTATCTTGCTGAAGCCTCATTTCCACATCAAGTTTCAAAAAGAGAGAGAGAGAGAGAGAGAGAGAGAGAGAGAGAAACAGAGAGAGAGAGAGAGAGAGAGAGAGAGAGAGAGAGAGAGAAACCAACTCCCACTATCTCATTACATTTCAGCAAACAAGACTTCAGCAAAGGGAGGAGAAAGCATCTTCCTTCATTCAATGACACTTCTTGGAATTTGAGTACAATTTCATTTACTTCCTTTGGCCCTTTGGCCAACACTTAATTACATAACATATCTGTTTGCCAGAGAGACTTGACAATATATATATATATATATATATATATATATATTTTTTTTTTTCCTTCTGGGTGTCCATGTGTTTGGCAACAATGTAAATAAATGAGGGTCTTATAGGAAATAGATACTGGCAGATAATTAGTGTTCTCTCTGTTACATGCATATTTGACAAAAGTAGCCATGGGGAAAAAAAAAAAAAAAAACTAGTCTATCATTTAATTTTACTGTCATTTGAAATATAAGGCTTACAAATTCCAGAAATAATTTGTGATATCAAATAATGCTGTTTCAAAGAAGATCTTATAATTAGGCACTCTGCTAATTAACATCTTCCAATCAGAAAATTCCTAACATTACAGTTCCAAACGATTTATGCTGCTTATTGAATTAAAAACATGAGAACAAACAAACTGACCACAATACAAATAATTGCCTTCAGGACTACTGGGAGAAAGGAAAGCAGTAAATTTAAGAAATGATAAGATCATTGTGTTAGCTGAGATAATACTATACGAATGTGCTATAATAAGCAAATCGAAAGATTTCAGTGAATTTATACAATTTTTTTTCCTGAAATAGTAGCAACTTTTCTTTTTAAGGTTAGATAGTAAATATGTTACAGTTTACAATATAGTCTTTGTTACAACTAGTCAAATCTGACATTTTCCCTCATTGGCAAGCATGGACAAACATGTCTATATTCCAGTCAATTTTACTTACAGAAGCAGGTAGCTGGCAGGATTTGTCCCTGGCTTACTGTGGCAACAGATGGCTACTAACACTCACTCTTCTAGAACATTAAACTTACTTGAATGCCTATCTTCTAGAAGAAGGTAGCTCACTGCATGCTTAGGAGGAAGAGAAGGCTGCTTTTGTGAGTGGCTAGGTCATCTCTGCCTCAGCCACTTTCATAGCAGCATCTTAACTTTTACGTTATTTTACCATTTTATAAACATCCTTACTATATATTTGTGTTTCACTATAAACCTATGAATGAGATCATCTGGATATTAATACTATAGTTTCTAGTAGACGAAGGCTAGTTAATTTGTTCAAAAGAATAAAGCTATTGAAGAGAAAATAATTTAAACCCATGTCCCCAAACCAGCTCTAGACTATGCCACTCCCAATACTTAAAATTAGTGCTTACAGATGGATGAACTATAGAAAGAGAACAGGAAGAATTTGGGGCAAAATAATATGTTACCTTAAGTTAGCAACAAGAATCTAACAAGCATCACTGATTGAGCATCTATTACAAGTTATAGAATAATATACTTGATATAAGAGATATAAAGAGATATAAGATATGCTGGTTGACCTTTAGGGAAATATAATTTGGTTGGAGGTACAGAAATAAAATATTTGTGTATATGTGTGTGTGTGAACATACACACACACACACACACACACACACACACACACACAAGCCACTGACACACACACATCACACAGACATACACATAAGCCACTGGGTGACTTATAAACAACAAACATTTGTTTTGCACAATTCTAGAGCTGGATCCATGATCCAGGTGCCACGGCAGTCAGTGGCTGTAAGGATTTGTTTCCTGGTTCAGAGGTGGTGCTTCCTCACCATGTCCTCACAGGGTGGAGGGCCTAGCCAGCTCTCTGTGTGTCTCTTTTATAAGGCCACAGTTCCCAAATGTAAGAGGTCTGCCATCTTAATCTAATCACCTACCAAAGAGCTTGCCTCCTGATGTTATCACATACTCAGACCTTAGCAATATATATGTTTTATACATATATATAATTGATATAGGATTATATATTTTATATACGAAGTATATAAATTTCATATATAAATCTATAGCTATTATAGTTATATAGGTATATGTGTAGGAATATATAAAGAAAACTGTAATAACGTATACTGAGTGGTCAATGATTGTTATAGCTTTGAATTGCATGATAAATTTTGGTTTTTTTTCAAAGTTTATAAGTTTCAATTGAGATATAGGGTAGAAGGAGATTATTTATTGGTCATGGACGTTGGCTTCTCTAAAAACAAAAGTAGCATCAGTGTTCTCAGCATGTGAGTGTAAAGCAAATGTGTCAGCTGCACTCATGACTATCAATTGTCTATGCATTAAAGTCACTGACACAAAACATCACCCCTTTGGAGTTGCTAAGCTCTACAGTGTCAATGACACTTTAATTTGTGTGATAAAACAGAATGATTTTCCAGGACCCAATATTTTTCAGGACCCATATTATTAAAGATATAGACAAGGCACATTTTATAATTCCCTAAGTAATTACATGACAAACTATATTTACAGGACAAACTCTAAATGTTTAGGGGTCATATGACATGATCCCTAAACATTGTATGCCTTCATTAACATAGGTATGAGTAGGTCGTCTGCTAGGTAAGTATAACAGCTTTCATGTTATCCCTGAGCAAATCTTTAAAATGGTTGCTTTGATATTTTAAAATTATAAAGAGAGGATACCTCAAAAATGTATACATGCTTTTAGAAAAGAAGAAACTGTATTAAAATCATCATACTCAATATATGCCAATAACAAAAGATAAATACAGGTTACACTTGACTTCTGCAGTTATAAATGGTGCTCAAAGTGGTTACTCCCCACATCCAGACACTTCTGATTATGGTGAACTAAAAGTAATACATAGATAATATTAATATCTCTTAAAATGTGTATATATTTTTGTCACCCCTGGTATATAGTCTATATATACATATTTGAATTTCTAAGGATCTATATTTATACCTATGCAAAGATGAGTTATGCATTTAATATACATGTCATTTAATACACAGACCCATAATTCCTAGGTCTTTATTTTCTCAATAGAAGTTGCTATAATGTTAAAAAGTAAAGGAAAAACTATCCCCCAAAGAATGATACAATTAGAGGCTTATATAATCTGATTGTGGATACCTTATGCTATCAATGAAAAGTGAAATTAACTTGCTTAAGGCAATATCTTCCTATTATAGTAGAATGCTGGCATTTCTGAGTAATGAAGAAGCTCTGACCTGTCTTGCAAAACAGTGAGGGAACCTTTATTATGCTGTGCTCTTTTCTACTAATTGGTAATTACCATTAACATGCTTCAGAAATCTCTTCCCATTCCGGTTTTCAAGTTCAGCTTTTGTTAAGCTCTCACACTCAAACATATTTTTATTTTATTTTTTATTTTTTTAAATTTTTTTTGAGTTGGAGTCTCACTCAGTCGCCCAAACTGGAGTGCAGTGGCCGCTCCCGGCCACTGCAGCCTCGACCTGCTGGGCTCCGGCGATCCTTCCACCTCAGCCTTCCAAGTAGCCGGAATTACAGGCATGTGCTACCACGCCCGGCTGATTTTTTTGATTTATTGTAGAGATGAGGTCTCGCTGCCCAGGCGGATCTCGAACCCGTGGGCACAGGCAATCCACTCACCTCAGCCTCCCAAAGGCGCAGGATTACAGGCTGAGCCACCGAGCCCGGCTTCAAACATATTTTTAAAAAGGACCTTCAAAGAGTGTCTTCTTATTAAATATCATTGTTAGTCATTTGGACTTGATAAATAGTTTCATATTAATTTAATCATATAATCAAAATGTTTTAATTATATAATATATTCATTAGATTGTTAAATTATGTTTTTGTAGTTACATCTTTTACTCTGAAGCCTTATTTAGAAAAAATCAGATGTATAGTTTGATCAGTTTTTTTGCTTTGTTGTACATATTTTTCTTTTATCAGCTAATTTCACTTTAGTGGTGAAGGAAATGTTACAGCTCTTGGTGGGCAGCGGTGGCACTCAAGTTTAGGATTGCCTGTATGAGGTTACCAATAGCCCATGAGACTTGACCAATCTGTTTGTTCCTTTTTCAGTCCAGACCTCTGTTCGCATGTTGTGACTAATTTTGATTCCACTTCTATCTTCTGCATCTTCCCCTTAAGTTCTGGATATTCTACAACTAGGAGTTTTAGCCTTTAAAAATTAAGATAAGCATAAATAATACACTTGAAATCAAGAAAAAATAGGTTAATTTGCACCATTTTTGGGGGGGACAAAGTACACTCTTAGAAACAACATGACTGTATTCAAAATTTTAGGTCTAAGTATCTGTGGACTCAGCTTCATGGAACTTGTCTTTGCTTATGTGTCCACATTATTTTGAAACCACATCTTATATAGAAAAGGTATTTTCTAAATCCTTTTACAAACTTATGACATTTACTTCTGCAACCTGCCACTTCTTATGATGCAAGTTCCTGACAGCAAGACCTGAGAAGCAGCTTGAAAACACACTGATTGCCATCACCTGTCACTATTAGAGAGTTCTGTTTTGAAGATAATGTCAACAAGGTGACCAGGCATCACTGCTTTTGTTGCTGAACTTTCTTGCCTTGCTAAATACTATGTCTAGCTTGATTTTCTTCATACGGTGTTGCAAAATTCTCTCATCTGTGAACTTGGAAACACAACACCGCAATCCCATATCTTTTTCCATTCATGTTTTGACCGGAGGGAAAGTTAATAAATAAATGAGAAGGACACATGTGCACTTGACTGTAGCACTGCATGGTCAACTCATTTTCTCTTTGTGAGTCTGGTCAATATCATCTGTTATGATCACCAAATGATGACCACTCATTGTTATATTGTAACATTATGCAATCATTCAGGCTTTCAATTTGTCAACATAATTCTCAGAATATAGACACCAAACAATTAAAAACTCTTCCTACAACAAAAAAATCAAATAATTGATATCTTTTGAAAAGGGTCTGTGGTGTGATTTTTTTTTTTTTTTAAAAAAGGGGTTTGCTAAATGTTCTGAACATTGCGTACCTAGATGGACATTTCAGATAATGAGTCTAGGACATTATCCCATGATTGCAGCATTCTTGAAAATAAAACAAGATAAACTAAAATGGTGCTCATAAATTTCAAGTATATTTAAGACAGATTGTCTTCAGTTTTGAAGTCTAATAAAAATATGTGATCTTATTTGGTCAACCCTGTTTTTTTCTTGAGTCACGAACTTTCCATCCATGCAGATACTCTTACATCAAGGCTGCAGATATCAGAAGCAAATATGCATTTTTTACAAAAGAGGGGCTTCTCACTTGGAGAATGAATAAATAGTGACCTATCACTAATTGATATATCCCTTACGGTGATGCTTTGGAATGAAATTTTTTTCCGCCCATTTCTTGTGTTGTTATTGTTAGAAATAGCTCCTAAGGCAGAAATTATGTAGGTGGCTAGGACTGCACTTTGAAACATCTGCTGAGAAGAATGTATTAAGGGATCATTAAATGCGAACCAAAACAATTGCAAACGTGAGCCAATGTTTGTCTGATTCTTTGCGTCAAGGGAAGTGTTAAATAGAAAATCTGTCTTGCATTTAGATGTGGGAACTCACCCTCTGTGGGCCTTTGCTAAGAAAAAAGAACACCAATTTCTGGAATGATCTGTTAACAAGGAACCTTACCTATTTCACTCTTGACTGAACTGGACCAAATTATATCAGCTTAGATGATGAATATAGTTAATGACCAATACTGCATGATTTAAATTTTATTTTCTCTGTTGTAGAACAGGATTGTTTTTTAAATTATTCTATCTCTACCACCAAAAGGTGCTCTTTTGTGGATGGTTAAAAACAGGCAGGGAAGAAGTAGAATTTAAGCAAAAATTTTTATGGGAACATAATCTACTCCAGGTGAATTTATACAATCATAAAGTTCATAACTAGAACATTCATACAATCTTTTTTTTTTTTTTTTGAGTTGGAGTCTCACTCTGTCACCCAGGCTGGAGTGTAGTGGCATACTCACGGCCACCCCAGTGTTTATCCGCTGAGCTCCGGCCATCCTTCCACCTCAGCCTTCCAAGTAGTCAGGAACTACAGGTGCGTGCTACCAAACCTGGCTAATTTTTTATTTATTGAAGAGAGGAGGTCTCGACAAATTGCCTGGGCTGGTCTCGAACTCGCGGGCTCAGTCAATCCACTTGCCTCGGCCTCCCAAAGTGCTTGGATTACAGGCTGAATCATTGAGCCTGGCCTCATACAATCTTAACAAAAAGTAGACACTAACACTGAATGAACTATGGAAACACCTATGCTACATAATCATTTATTAACACCCTTACTGCTTTTACTATATTTTAATTTTCTTTTAAATATGATTATTATGGATATTGAGATCTTTGGCTATTTTTGAAGAAAACACACATATATTATGAAACCAAGATCTCTAACCAAGAGTCTCTCTACCTTGGAAGGTGGCTTTTTTATATTAATACTATTAACAGCATGTTATTCAATGGTACATGAGTGGTTTGCTTTTCATATATTTATTGTTATAGTAATCTGTTTTTTTAAAATATTCTTACGGTTGTAAAGAATTTTAAAAGGGAAAATTTCCTATGTAGATCTGTGGAAAATATGATCCTGGATTTCAAATATTTTGGTGAAGAATAAGTTAATATATTTTTCAGTTTGTTATTCAAGAGAAAAAAGTAGTTGGTACTTAATGCTAACCTGAGAATAAAATTCATACATTGAAAAAAAAAAGTATTGATCACTTACCCTGAACCATGTTCGTTGACAGATACTAGGGATAAAACTGTGAACAAAACAAACATGTCCTTGTGCTTATAGGTCTAATGGGGCCAATAAACATAAATAAACCACTACAGACATATATGAAATTGCAATTTGTGGTGCCATAATGAAAAAAGCTGTGATATAGTATATTACCGGAGGACCAACTGTAGTGGTTTGGTTGTAGAAATTGTCTCTTTGGGGAGATGAGTCTTAAGCCGAGAACCAAATGATTGAGAAAGAAGCCAGTCAATAGGAGGTGGGGAGTGTCTGCAAGAGATAATCGAGAGAAAGCCAGTGAGACTGCAGGAGGGGGTAGGGCACGAGAAGAAGTTGGAGAGATGAAGAGAGACCAGCTCACAATTACGCAAGACAAGGAGTGTGCCTTGATTGTGAATGAAGTGAGGAACTAATGAAGAGTTCTGAGTGGGAGAGTTACAAGATCTGATTTAGGTTTACATATGATCCTTCTGGCAGCTCAGTAGAAAATGCAATGGAAGGGGACCAAACCGGAAGTGGCAAATGAGCTCAAAAGGCAATAGTCTAGGTCAAAAATCACAGTGGTTTAGACTCAGCTGGTAATGGCAGAGAGAAGAGGTGGATCAATTTCAGATATGTTTTTCAGTTCGTTTTTGTAGGACTTGTGTCTTTGGGGCATGGGGAATCAAAGAAGGGAAGAATGTTCTTACCACCTTCAGGGATTGACATGGAACAGGGTGGATAATGGTGGTATTTACTGATTTGGGGAAGATAAGAAGAGTTACGGGTAAACTCAGTTGTGTGTGTGTGAAGCTAAAAAATGTCTCTGAGACCTGCAAGTGAAAGTAGAAAATAAAGTTAGATATTTGAATCTAAAACTCAGAGAAAAATCTGGGATAGACTCATGTATTTTTTGTAGGTAGTGTTCAAAGCCAAGAGAATGAGTCAAAACATTTTTGGAAGGAGAATGCAAGAAAGGAAAGAGAACTCATGGGTAAATCTTGAGGATCATCAAACTTTAGCCATTGAACAGAGATGGACAATATCACAAAATAAACTAGAAAAGAGTGGTCATTCTGGAGAAGAAAACCAAAGGCATAGAGTGTCATGAAACCCAGGAAGGAAGGCAAGTTGAGAAGAGAGAGGAAATGTGAAGGGAGGTGGTGAGGGCAGAGAAATAGAATTTGGATTTGACAACATGAAGTTCAGTGGCAACTTCTGCAGGAACACATTTAATAAAGTGTTAAGAATAGAATTCAGATCACAGTGCATTGAAGAGTCAGTGGGAATGAGGGAGGGGAGGTGACTGTGTTTCAGGTCACTGGAGAGAAATC
>NW_007086964.1:0-2894 GCF_000164805.1 Carlito syrichta
CTCCCTCCGCCTCCCCGCTCGCGGTTACCTCGCATAACCCCGCGCGGGCCGGCGCCGGGCCGCAGCCAGTCCCCGGCCCGCGCCAACCCCGCACCCCGCGCTTATGCCCTGCCCTGCTCCCAACCCCTTCGGTTGTGCCCCCAGGCCCTTGTCCCACCCCCTCTACCCGGGGGACGGGGTCGGAGTGTGTGTGGCGGGGGGGGGAGTGGACACCCCTTCCAGCCTCAGCCGTCACCCCACGCCTGGGCCCAGTACGGGACCTTCCTCTTCCCCAGGCCGCCTCCTACCGCGCCCCAAGTTCCAAGGTTGCCCTCTGTTCCCCTCCCGAGTGCAGAGGACGCGCTGCTGAGACAGCGTCTGATTCACAGACAGCTGAACCAGCTCGAAGTACGTGGGAGTGGGCGTCTGGAGAACCTTCTCTCTCCCACCGCCCCCACCCCCTACCCCGCTGGGGAGTGGGCTGGAGGGTCGGGAAGGGCGAGGCGGATGGCGGCCGAGGCGTGCGTACCTGCTCTTCCCTCCCTCCCTCCACCTCCCGGTTTCGTTTCCACACATACAGCCCCCCACCGGGGACCGGAGGCGGCTGGTGTTCTCTGAACGCAGGGAACTGGCTCTCCGTGGCCTCCTGTTTACTTCCCTCCTCCTCTTGCCCCTCCCTCCTCCCCGCCCCCATCACCCTGCAGTGCCTCCCGCCCAGAGCAGCTGGGAGACCTGCAGCTAAACCCTGCAGTCATGGGACTTCCCTGGACCCGAGCTGTGCCCCGGGTTTGCCCTCTCCTGTCCTGCCCTGCCTTGCCCTGTGTCCACTTGGGGCTCTTTGTCCTGGAAAGGCTTTGGGGGCTCCTGATCCAGGAATGTGGAAGAAGTGACAGCTTCCCTCTCTCCCCCCCTCTTCCTCTCCTCCCTGCTCCCCCTGCCAGATACCTTCCTGCGGGGGCCCTGCCTGGCTGTCTTTTTGGCCAGGATTCTGGGCCACCCCCACGAGTGGCCACCTGTCCAGGGAAGAGTGGTGAGACAGCTGACAGTGTGTAAGAACTCTGCATCCAGGTTGCTGCAGAGCTGGCTTGCTTGCCATCACAGACTGTCCTGTTCATGACAGGGTGCCCAGAGTTCCCTGCTGACCCGGGTTTTCAGGCAGATCCCCAAAACCTGCTCCCAGGAACACACCCTCTCCTTATGGAGTCTGACAAATCCTTCCCTTTCAAAGCTGGCTTCCTAGTGGGGAGGAATGCAGCCTCTCTCCCTAAGAAAGCTGAATGAACAAAGGACTCCCAGGGGGCCGTGAGGGTTCCGGCTCTGGGTGCCGCCTGCCTGAAGTTCACCCCATTTAAAAACCACCTCTTCACTACCACCCTCTGCTCCACTGCCATGATTACCAGTTCCCTGTCCTTCGGTAGCACGATGTTGCACAGAGGCAGAAACAAACAAGGGCATTTAAATGTTCTTTTAAATATCCAAAACACTGCCTTGGTATTTTGGTAGCAGAGAAGAGGGCATGAAAGTCCTGACTGTTCCTTGGTTTCCTTCTGACCCCACGATCCTGAATAAATCCCTTGCCCTGGGTGGTCTCGCAGCTGCCAAAAGAGGGAAGGAAGCTTATTGAGATACTAGAGAGTGGAATTCAGAGCAAACCCTTGGCAAGAGAATGATTCCCCAAGTTAGACTCTTCCCTCCCCCTCCAAGCTGCTTTGAAGTACCTGCCATCACACTATACCACCCCCGCCCTGTGGCTGTCATCTGCAGGCTCTCCTGCACTCCCCCTCATTCCCCGAAGATTCTAGCACCTGACTCACAGTCCCCACCCCACTCCTATTAACATTTTTGGTGTCTTTAGCTTCCCAGTAAATTAATAACCATCTGAAACCCTAGTACCTGAACTGCAACCATTTTTTTCTTGCACCCTACTGTCCTGTGGAAACCTCAGACCTTTTCATCACCAAATTCACAGCACCACCTCTGAACTCTTCATTCCAAGCATCCTACTTCCTGGTCAACACGTTTTTTTTCTCTTCCAGCTTATTTGCTCTAATAACCACATTTGAACATTTCTTTGACCCTGTTGTGACCTCCAGTCTGCTTTTTTCACTGTTCCTCATCATCCTTTTAGTCTTACATCTCTCCTGCCCAGCTTAGATTTCATGGTCTGTCACTATATCATCCCTTTGCATACGCCCCCTCACTCTCTGGTTCCTGGGACCATCTGGCAAAACTCTGATTCTGTCCAGCTTAACACACCGGACAAAAACGACAGGGCCGACTGTTATCACTCTAAGCTTACAACCATAAATCTCGAGTGGGCTCTCAACACTGTCCTGCATTTCCCAAGCCAGCTTACTTTCCCACACTCTGAAATGACTACATTGCACCTTCTCCCCCTCTAAATTCCAACATCCCTCCCCTTCCTCACGCTGAGCTGAGAACCTTAATGCTTATTTCCCTGAGAAAATGAAAGAAATTTGACAGGAACTACCTCATCTTCCCACCACCATATCTTCCATCTTACCTGCCTCTCCACCCAGATGCTGCCTTTCCTCCCGTCACCTGGATGTACAGTCCCTGCTCCTAAGACAAACCCTTCCTTGTGGCACTAGGGTCCCTTCCTTTCTACACTATTTAATGGCTGCTCCCCAAATTGTCCTTCTCTTCTGGAGCATTTGCTTCAGCACAAATCATGGTGTATGCCTTCCTGCTTTATATGTATACTTGTGCGTATGTGGCCCTTTAACCCCATATTCTCCTGCAATATTGCTCCATTTGTCATTTTCCTTATCTGCAAACATGTCAGATTTACCTTTACTGATGGTCTGAGTGTGCATACCTTCTCTTCTCTCTCTCTGTTTTTTTTTTTGTTTTTTTTTTTTTGAGTTGGAGTCTCACTCCGTCGCCCAGACTGG
>NW_007086964.1:2914-13652 GCF_000164805.1 Carlito syrichta
TGCCCAGGCGGGTCTCGAACCCGCTGGCTCAGGCAATCCACTCACCTCAGCCTCCCCAAGTGAGGGATTACAGGCTGAGCCACCGAGCCCAGCTTATTTTTATATTTTTAATCATTTTCTTTTGTAGACTGTAGATGAAGTCTTGCTTGTTGCCCAGTCTGGTTGAACTCCAGACCCTCAAGCGATCCTCCTGTTTCACCTCCCAAAGTGCCAGGATTACAGGCATGGGCAACCACACTCAACCTCGATCTCTCTCTTGAACTCCATACTTGACCATCCAACTATCAAGTCATCATTTTCACTTAAATATATAATAGGCATCTCAGATTGGGTGTGGTGGTTCATGCTTGTAATCCTAGCACTTTGGGGAGCCGAGGTGGGACGATTGCTTGAGTCCAGGAGTTCGAGACTCAATTGAACTGCCAATCATTCTCTTCCAAAATGACTATTCACACTTTCCAGTTAGATGAAGACATTCCTGTGCTTCTGTTTGCTGAGGTCAAAAGCTGATGAGTTATCCTTGATCCCTCCTTTTAATTTATGCCCCACAGCTAATTAATCCATTAAGAACTCCTGTTAGTCTCATGTTCCACATATCTCCATAACCTGGCCCTTCTGGTCACCTCACTGCTACACTGTGCCCCTTCCTCTCTTGCCTTGATAGCTGTGGGAACCTTCCAGCTGCTTTCTGGCTTCCACCCCTGGCCTTGCTTCTCTTCTCAACCCAACTGCAAAGAGCTAAGTGCTCTTCTTGAGACACGTGTCAGGTCACAGTTGAAAACACGGCAGTGATTCTCACCTCGCTCAGAGGCACTGCTGCAGTCCTCACACTGGAGATAAGTCCCTGTTGGACCTGAAAGGAGACTTCCTGATCTCTCCTCCTGCACCCGCTCCTCACTGCAGTTCAGCCACGCTACCCACTTTGGCCAACTGGGAATGACCCAGCTGCCTTACAAACATTCGCCATGGCTCTTCCTGTCCCCAGAACCTTCTCCAAGATCTCAGTCCAACTCACTTCCTTATCTTTGCCGAACCTTTGCTCCAACATCCCCTTCTGAGATAGGTCCACCCTGGCAGTTCTGTTTGTAGTCGTGGCACCTGAAGTTTGCCCTATTCTACATTTTCCGTAGCATTATGCTCCACCATGCTACAGAGCTCACTTATATATTGTATTTGCTGTTTGTTGTCCATCTCTCTCTGCTTGAATACAAGCTATTTTGTTCACTGATTATTCTTAGTGCCTAGAACGGGGTCTGGCAGATAATAAGCTCTCAGTAAATTGTGCTGAATATTAAGTAAACAAAGGATAAACTGCCGTATGTGTGTGTGTGTGTGTGTGTGTGTGTGTGTGCGCGTGTGTGTATGTATATATATATATATAAAATCCCCCAAAACCATAATGTATTTATAAAAATTGTATATTTCCCCCTACTGGGAATATACCCTGAAGAACACAAATCACTGTATAAAAAAGATACCTGCACACGTATGTTTATTGCAACGTTGTTCACGATAGCAAGAACCTGGAAACAACCATGCTGCCCATCAAAAGAGGACTGGATTAAAAAAATGTGGTACATATACACGATGGAATACTACGCGGCCATAAAAAAGAACAAAATCATGAATTTCGCTGCAACCTGGATGGAACTAGAGTCTATAATACTGAGTGACCTCTCACAGAAACAAAGATCGGAATATCACATGTTCTCACTCATATAATGGACCTTGAACATCCAATGCAATACTATAAGAAAATGACTGACGGTACTGGGAAACTATGGGGGGGAGGGGGATGGGATTAACAGTAGCAAATATCTGTCGGGGGATGGAAAAACACCTCTTATCAACAGGGTGCCTGAAAGAAACGTAATTGTACACCTAACCCTTAACTGTACCCCACAAAACATAATAAAAAATACTGATTAATGAAAAAAAAATTGTATATTTATTCTTACATACTTCAGCCTCAGTCACCTTCAAAGTACTCTCCGTTTGATGCAATACACCTACCAAGACACTCTTTCCACTGCTCATAACTGTTTTTGTACTTGTCAATTTTGATGCCTTCTAGTGTTTCTGCCATTTTTTGTTTCACCTCTTCCACATAAGCAAAATGTTTTCCTTTGAGAACTTTTTTCAAGGGGAGAGGGCAAAGTTAGTTTGGGGCACGGGGTCACGTCATTTTTTAGTTAAAAACTGCTGAATACTCAGCGTGGGGTGGGCAGGTGTACTCATAAATCACCCATCATGAAATGGGGAAATGCACTGAAAAAAATCTCCAAAAAAATTCACTGAAACCGAATGCAGCCTCTTGCAACAATGCTAGTTGGCACACTGATGCTGATAGATTCTAGAACACTTACCTAGTGGGGAAGCCTGTACTACAAGGGTTCCACCCTCCAAAAAAGATAATTCTGATTTTGGGGGGATTTCATACACACATACACCCCCCCACACACACACACACACATACACACTTTTTTTTTTGAGACAGAATCTCACTCTGTCACCCAGGCTGGAGGGGAGTGTCATGATCATGGCTCACCACAGCTTCAAGCTCCTTGGGCTCAAGTGATCCTCTTCCCTCAGCCTTCTGAGTAGCTGGGACTGCAGGGATACATCACCACATCTGGCTAATTTTTTTTCTTTTTTCTTTTGTAGAGATGAGGTTTCACTGTATTGCTCAGATTGGTCTCAAACTCCTGGCCTCACGCAGTCCTCCTGCCTCAACCTCCCAAAGTGCTGGTATTACAGGTGTGAGCCACCACACCCAGCCAATTTTTTGAGTCCTTACTATTTGATAGGCATTCCAATATACATTCTGTGTGGTCTTGGCTTTCCTAGTTTATAGATGAGGAATAAGGAAATTAAGGTACAGAGGGGATATGTGACAAATTCAAGCTTACACGGCAGCAAAATTAGGATTTGAACTCAGGGCTCTGTGTTATTTTGTTTTTTTTGTTTTAAGTAGCAGTCTCACTCTGTAGCCCAGGCTGGAGTGCAGTGGCACAATCAGCCACCACAGCCTCGACCTGCTGGGCTTAGATGATCCTTCCACCTCAGCCTTCCAAGTAGCTGAAACCACAGACATAGACCACCACTCCTGGCTAATTTTTTAAATGTATTGTAGAGACGAGGTCTCACCAAGTTGCCCAGGCTGGTCTCAAACCCCTAAACTCAGGCAATCCCTCTCACCTCCACCTTCCAAAATGCTGGAATTACAGGTATGAGCCACTACTCATGGTCAGAGTTCGTTGTTTAGCACTTCATTATACTGCTACTGTATATGAGTATACAGTTGTAAGCAAAAGTGAGTTCTTTTTGCCATGGCTGCTGTCAGCTGTGGAGAGGCACAATGGGGCATCTCCAGGTGTCACCTGAGCATGTATGTGGGAACAGGTTGGATCACACAATTGACCTTTCCAGCTCCAGACATTAGTGCTGAAGAAGGATGAGGATGATTGATAAAGGCATGGAGTGTATTTGGCGTTCACTAGAGTACTTTGGCTACGTATGAAGCTGTTGAGCATATTTGTGTAGTTGAGGCAGCATGGTGCAGTAGAAAAAACCCTTGATGGAAAGGGCTCCAGACACTGTGATCATAGGATGGCGTTCTCTTCATCTTTCTGCTCTGCTATTCTTAGTATCAACTTCATCCTCATCCTTTTTGCCTTTCTGCTCTGTAGTTCTCAACATCAATTTCATCCCAGGGCTAGGTTCCTCTTGCTATTGAAAATGCCAGCCTGGGGCAATGGGTACTATGCGTTTCTTTATTCATATCCATCAAGACAGAGAGCGAGATGCCCATGGCTTCTAAGTCTTTCGTTTCAGCACAGTTGAGCTAACTTAGGTCACATCTCTAGACCAGTAATGGATGCCAGGGGATAGGTTGTGAAGATTAGCTTGGAGTTCTAGTGATTTAATCGCATGGAGCACCACTCCTTAGGGGGGTTTGACAAATGTATGAGGAGATTTTTGTTGTCACAATGATTAGCAAAGTGACTGGCCTTTGGTGGGTTGGGGATTGTGTGACATGTAGAGATACAAAGTCTTGTATAATGTTCAGGACACTCCCTAAATTGTTCCGCTGAAAATGCCCATAGTGCTCTTTTGAGGACTGGGACTGGTTGGATTATACTTCCAGATTTGGAGGCGGGGCTTCTTCTTCTAAGCTACATGGGGAAAGTATGGCAGTTGGAATTTTGTAAGGAAGGGCGAAATCACCTTTCCTCCCACCCATCCTCTGCAACCACCTTGCCCATCCTCTGCCAGTGCCCCCATCCTATCTTATTCCTCTCCTCTCTTTTCTTTTTAATTTTTTTTTGTAGGGATGATATCTTCACTGTGTTGCTCAGACTGGTCCCAAACTCCTGAATTGCAGCAATCCTCCTGCCTCCGCCATTAGAGATTAAGTTGCTTTTGCTTAAGTCTAATTTTCAGTGTTACTGGGAACTTCTGGTCCATTTCTCCATCTAGTCTGCCAGCAGTCTATGGAATGAGGGATTAATACTTTTCAGTTTTAATCTGGAAAATACTATATAAGTGTAAGCCATGGTGTGTTCCCATGGGGAAGACAGTGTAGAATACTAAGTGCACAAGCCTGGGGTCAAACTGCCTGGACTCTAGCATTCCAGTTCTGCTATTCATCAGCTCTGTGAAATTGGGCAAATTACTTGTAAGGTTTCCTCATCTGAAAGGGGATACAAATAGGGCAGTGTTGTTGTGAATATAAAATAAGTCATAGAAAACTCATGGTAGAGTGCCAGGTATTTAATAAGCACTGCTTTGGTTTGTATTGCCCTGGAAACCAAGCTAAAAACCAAAACTTGGGGCAAGTGGTTTATTTGGGAGGCAATGCCAGGAAGCAGGAATGAGGGAACAGGAAGCATGACACAGGGAAGGAAGAAGGGCCAATATTTGGAAGCATTATTGAGATCCCTGTATTGACATGCCTCTTAGAGGCTGAGCATGGTACCTCACACCTGTAATTCCAACACTTTGGGAGGCCAAGGTGGGAGGATGACTTGAGGCCTATATAAATATAGGCTGATCTTGATATTTTACATGTATAAATTAATATATTTATTTTATTATATATTCATTTTTATGTATTTATTTGTTCGTTTGTTTATTTATGTATTTATTTTAGCCAGAGTCTCACTCTGTTGCCCGGTCTGGAATACCGTGGCATGATCATGGTTCACCATGGCCTTGAATTGGATTCAGGCGATCCTTCAACCTCAGCCTTCTGAAGAGCTCTGACTGCAGGCTTGTGCCACCACACCTGGCTAATTTCTTACAACATGCTTTTCATACAAAAACAAATTAAAAATTAGCCAAGTGTGGTGGCATGTGCCTTTAGGAGGCTGAGGCAGGAAGATTCACTTGAGCTCAGGAGTTTGAGGCAGCACTCCACTGCATTCCAGCCTGGGCAACAGAGTGAGACCCTGTCTCAAAAAACAAAAATAAAATACAATAAAAAAGCGCCTCTTAGAATTGTCTGTGCAAAGAACGGGAGGCAGAGTGATTTATCCACTAGAACTAGATTCTCATTAGTGAACAGTTGCTCCAGAGTGTTAACCAACCCCTGCATGGCTGGGCTCCCACACCTTTGGAAAAGTTCCTGGGACAGAAAGCACACACTGGAGAAAATCAGCCAGTAATCTGCCTCTCACAGAAATGCTTGATGCAGCTGCGACTGAAGTGAGAGGTGGGTCAGAGCATGTGCAGTGAAGGCAAGTGAAGCATCCATTATAAGTGCTCGATATAGTTTAGCCATTGTTAATTTAACTGTTAGATTAGTTCATTTAATTCCATACTTCTCATACTTTACTGCACATAGGAATCACCAGGAAATCTTGTTAAAATGCAGATTTTGATTCCGTAGGTTTGGGGTGGGCCAGAGTACTACATTTTAAAAGGCTTCCATGCAATGCTAATACTAATGGTCATCAGACCACATGTTTAGTTAAGATTTCTTTCTTTCTTTTTTCTTTTGAGTCAGAGTCTCACTCTGTCACCCAGGCTTGAGTGCCATGGCATGCTCACGGCCACCGCCGCCTCAACTACTAGGCTCAGGCGATCCTTCCAACTTAGCCTTCCAAGTAACTGGAACTACAGGCACACACTACCACACCCGGCTAATTTTTTGACTTATTGTAGAGACGAGATCTCACCAAGCTGCCCACGCTTGTCTTGAACCCATGGGCTCAGGCAATCCTCTCCTCCCAAAGTGCTGGAATTACAGTCGTGAGACACTGACCCAGCCAAGATTTATTTCACTGATGCACATTTATGAAGCACCTTCTGTGTATCTTAGTCACTGTGTTAGATCCTAGTGAGAAATGTGTAGGCGGAACAATAGTTTCCCGAAGATGTCCACATCCCAATTCCTCAGTCCTCCCTCTGTGACTGTGTTACCTTATGTAGCAAAAGGAACATTTCAGATGTGACCAAATTAAAGATCTTGAGATGGAGAGATTGTTTTGGATGATCAGAGTAGGCTTGATGTAATCACAAGGATCTTAGAAGAAGGCGGCAGGAGGCTGGAGAGAGAGAAGATGCCACACTGCTAGCTGTAGATGGAGGAGGAGCTCTGAAACAGGAATATAGGCAGCTTCCAGGAAACTAAAAGACAAGGAAGCATTCTTCCCAAGAGCTTCCAGAAGGAATACCGCCCGGCAGACACATTTGAGATTTGGGGCTTTCAGACTGCAAGGTAACAAGTGTATGTGACTTCGACTCACTAACTTTGTGGTAAATTGTTACAGCAGCATTAGAAACTAATACATTTATGAACTAAGGGAGGTCTGTAGTAGCCAGGATATGTTAGGTTAAGTGATGGTAAATACGTGGGAACAAATAAAAGACTTTTAAACACTGTCTTTAAAATGTAGGCCTGGTGCTGGCTCACGTTTATAATCCCAGTGCTTTGGGAGGCTGAGGCAGGAGGATCACTTGAGGCCAGGAGCTTGAGCTCAGCCTGGGCAACATAAAGAGACCTGCATCTCTGCAAAAATTTTAAACATTAGCCGGATGTCGTGGCCAGCACCTGTAGTCTCAACTGAGGTAGGAGGGGGCTGAGGCAGGAGGATTGTTTGAGCCCAGGAGTTTGAGGCTGCAATGAACTATGATCACATCACTGCACTCCAGCCTGGGCAACAGAGCAAGACACTGTCTTCAAAAATAAATACATGCATAATACATAAAATAAAATACATATTAACTATTTAAAACCATTATTATAACATTGTCTTGTGGGGTTTATACTAATATAAATGTACTACATATGACAATTAGAGTATAAAAGATAGGCAAAGGATAAATGGACCTATCCTGTGACAAGTGTTCTAAATTTTATGAGAATGGCATAATATTTACTCTATGTAGATATATTTGATGTACAGCAAATTAATAACTACCGTGGTGTATCTTCCCCCAGAGTTCACAGTGTGGTGGAGGAGGACATCTGTCCAAATAATTACAACACAGTGTGGGATGTGCGACATAAAAGATTTATACAAAGAGCTCTGGGATTCTGGGGAATCAGCTCTCATTGGGGGTCAGTGGGTAAAGGCTTCATAATAAAAGTTATATTAGCTGGGCTCGGTGGCTCAGCCTGTAATCCCAGCACTTTCAGAGGCTGAGGGGAGTGGATTGCCTGAGCCCGCGGGTTTGTGACTCCCCTGGGCAACTTGGTGAGACCTCATCTCTACAATAAATCAAAAAATTAGCCGGGCGTGGTAGCACGCACCTGTAGTTCCAGCTACTTGGAAGGCAAGGCTGAAGCGGAAGGATCGCCGGAGCCCAGCAGGTTGAGGCTGTGGTGGCCAGGAGCGTGCCACTGCACTCCAATCTGGGTGACAGAGTGAGACTCCAACTCAAAATAAAATAAAATAAAAGTTATATTTGATCTCAACAAACTAGTCATAGAAAAAAATAAAAATAAAGAAGTTATGTCTGAGCCGGATTGTGAAGGATGATTAGACAATGAGGAGAAGAAAAGCATCCCATAAATGGCAAATAGCATGAGCAAAGATACAAGAGCAAGATAATGCAGAATGTATTTGGGGCACCGACAGTCACTGAGTTTTCCTTTGGGAGTGGCAGGAGCTATAAAGCTGTCAAGAAGGGTCTTGTCTTAGTCAGTTTGTGCTGCTGTAACAAAATATCATAGGCTGAGTAATTTACAAATAATGGAAACATTGTTAACAATTCTGGAAGTGGAGAAGTTCAAAGTCAGGGTGCTGGTAGATTTAGTGTATGGTATGAGCTTGCCCTCTGCTTCTCACATCGTACTTCATTGCTGTGTTCCTGCATGGCAGAAGGGCAGAAGTGGGAGTTAGCTCTCTGAAGCCTCATTGATAAGGGCGCCAAGCCGGGCGTGGTGGCCCATGCCTGTAATCCCAGCATTTTGGGAGGCGGAGGCAAGAGGATTGGTGTTTGAGATCAGCCTGGGCAACTTGGAGAGACCTCATCTCTACAGTTAAAAAAAAAAAAATAGTTGGGAGTAGTTGTGTGCACCTGTGGTTCCAGCTACTTGGAAGGCTGAGGTGGAAGGATTGCCTGAGCCCAGCTGGTCAAGGCTTTAGTAGCCGTGAGCATGCCACTGCACTCCAGCTTGGGTGACAGAGTGAGATTCGGACTCAAAACAAACAAACAAACAAACAAACAAGAGCACTAATCTCACTTATGAGGGTAGAGCACTTATGACCTAATCACATCCTAGAGGCCCCACCACGTGATATCATCACCTTGGAAGTTAGGTTTCAACATATGAATTTTGGAGGGACACAAACCTTCAGCCCATAGCAGAGGTGTGTAGGGTAAAGCTGGCTTGAGAACACCTGGGAAAACTTTTTCTCCAAGCCAAGAATCAGGTACATGCAGGGAAATTCTGTTCATTGAGCCATTTCAGGTCTTCTGCCTTCATACATTGTTGTGTGAGGATATGATCTTTAAATCTGTTATGACCATCAGTAGAGTCAAGAGGATTTCTGAGATGCCAACCCAGAGCTCTGTCATCTGTTAAGTGCTGAATTGCTAGATATGACCTACTTCTGGCCTTTTATTTGAGAAGAAATATACTGTTTGTATTTAAACCATTGCTGGTCAGATGTTCTGTTACTTGCAGCCAAAAGCACTCCTAACAGATACATTTAGGAAGAAAAGTTTCAGTACGTTAGTGGGGCATTAATAGTCAAACTTCAATGAGCTGAGGTGTGAACTGGAGGTAAACACATACTATCAGAGACTATGGCATGAGTTCTCAAGAAGCTAGGAGGCTAAGGAGAAAAGCAGATATGGGATCATATTAAGGAAAGAAAAGATGATGGGAATAATTTTGTAGATTGCAAATACTTGAATATGTTTCAATCATGGGGAAGGAGCTAATGGCTAGAAAGAAATTAAAAATATACGAAAGCCAGATGTGGTGGCTTACACCTGTAATCCCAGCACTTTGGGAACCAGCGACATGAGGACTGCTTGAACCCAAGTGTTTGAGACCAACCTGGGCAACTTGATGAGACCTTATCTCTACAATAAATAAAAAAAAATTAGCTGGGCATGGTGACACTTACCTATAGTTCTGGCTACTCAGAAGGCTGAGGTGGAAGGATCACCTGAGTCCAGCAGATCGAGGCTGCGGTGGCCGCTGCACTCCAGCCTGGGTGACAGAGTGAGACTCCAACTCAAAGAATATATATATGAAGGGGGAGATCATTGATAAAACAAGATAGAGAAGGAAAGAGTTTCGAGAACCCAGGAAGAAAAGAAGTCACAGGCAGAAAGGAGCCTGACTAACCATTTGGAGAAGTTTGGAGGTGGAAAAGAAAGCCCTGGGAGTTCATACCTGCTGGCATCTGTTTTCTTTGTGATGTAGGGGGAGGAGGTAGGCTGTGCAAGTGAGGTGATGGGGAATGTGGCAGCGGGTATGAGGAGAGTGGCAAGGGTTTAGATTGCCTGTCGTTGGATGAAGCGTCTTATTTATATCTCCAGGCACTGTGCTGGCAAAAGGCGGGTTCTGTCTATTCGTTATGTCTATGAGTTGAGTTCATGTGAGTAATAGAATTGTTAAACAGCAGCAGCTGCCCACCTGAGATGGGAAGCCATGCAGCTGTGGGGTCTTCTTTTTTTTTTTTTTTTTTTTATTTGGAGTCTCACTCTGTTGCTTTGCTGGAGGGGGCAGTGGCTGCTCACAGCCACCCCATACTTGACCTGCTAGACTGATGTGATCCGTCCACCTCCACCTTCCGAGAAAGTGGAATTTCCCACTGGCCCCACCAAGCTTGATTATTTTTATTATTTATTGATCTGATGACTACTTCTACCTTTTTGGAGAATGGGTGATCCCCGCCTCCTAACCACACAAGAAATTCTGACCTTTTTACCACCTCCAGGGTTCATGTGAGGACATGAGCCACACTGTATTTTGCCTCCATCTGATTATGCAGTTTTGGCCCTACTCACATGGATCTATCATGGGAGTTAATGTATTTTTTCTACTATTGTATGCTGCATGTCCTGACAGGGGATCTTTCGATAGTTCCCCAACCGCTTATGAATCTGATTGGTATCCTAATGCCTACAGTGTTTTTACATTTACTTTAAGTGCCATTCTTGAAATAATCTTGTCACAAAGAAGTGTTTCACATATCCTCAGTTTATCCTAAGAAGCTAGATCAATTATAAAAAGTTCATTTCCACTTCCTAATATCTCAAAATCTCAAAATTC
>NW_007086964.1:13672-30755 GCF_000164805.1 Carlito syrichta
TTTTTTTTTTTTTTTTTTTTTTTATTTGGAGTCTCACTCTGTTGCTTAGGCTGGGGGGGCAGGGGCATGCTCACAGCCACCCCAGCCTTGACCTGCTAGGCTCATGTGATCCTTCCACCTCAGCCTTCCAAGTAGCTGGAACTATAGGCATGCACCACCACACCCGATTACTTTTTCGATTTATTGTAAAGATGAGGTCTCACCAAGTTGCCCAGGCTGGTCGGTCTCCAACCCGTGGGCTCAGGCAATCCTCTCATCTCGGCCTCCCAAAGTGCTGGGATTATAGGCGCGAGCCACCGCACCGACCCTGTGGGGTCTTCTTAATAGTTTTTATTTATTTCTTACAACAAATAGCAAACAATTTTCATTGTAGAAGAGTTTAAAAATACTGATAAATGGCGGCATGCAGTGGCTCACGCCTATAATCCTAGCATTTTGGAAGGCCGGGGTGAGAAGATTGCCTGAGCTCACTGGTTTGAGCCCATCCTAGGGGAGACCTCATCTCTACAATAAATCCAAAAATTTAGCCAGGCGTGATGGTGCATGCCTGTAGTTCCAGCTACTTGAAGGCTGAGGCAGAAGGATCCTCTGAGCCCGGCAGGTCGAGGCTGCGGTGGCCGTGAGCAGCGTGCCACTGCACTCCAGCCTGGGCTACAGAGTGAGACTCTGACTCAAAAAACTAAAAACAAAAACAAAAAAACCCCCCCAAAACCCCAGATAAACAAAAAGAAAATAAATAGAAATTAATCATATCATTCAACTCCAGAGGTAATCACAGTTAACATTTTAGTATATATTAGTTTTGTCCTTTCACATTTAGACTTTTTTTGGCTATTTTATTTGATACATAATAATTGTATATATTTATGAGTTACATGAGATATTTTATTACATGCATGCAAAGCGTATTGATCAAACCAGGGTAATAAGGATATCCATCTCCTCAAACTTTTATCATGTTTTTGTGTTGAAAACATTTCAAATCTTACTTTCCAGCTGTTTTGAAATACACAATAAATTATTGTTAACTATAGTCACCCATTGTGGTATCAAACACTAGAACTTTTTCCTTCTATCTAACTATATTTTTGTGCTCATTAACCAACATCTCTTCACCCCCTTTCCTCACCCCTATACTTCCCAGACTCTGGTATCGTTCTACTCTCTACCTCCATGAATTCACCTTTTTATCTCCCATATATGAGAAAGAATATATAATAGTTGGTTTATTTCCCTTAACACGATGATCTCCAGTTCCTTCTATGTTGCTGAAAATGACAGAATTTTATTATTTATTTATTTATTTTGAGTTGGAGTCTCACTCTGTCACCCAGGCTGGAGTACAGTGGCACGCTCATGGCCACCGCAGCCTCGACCTGCTGGGCTCTGGAGATCCTTCCTCTTCAGCCTTCTGAGTAGCTGGAACTACAGACCTGCGCCACCATCTCAGCTAATTTTTTCAATTTATTGTAGAGATGAGGTCTTATCAAGTTGCCCAGGCTAGTCTCCAACCTGTGAGCTCAGGCAATCCTCTCACCTCAGCCTCCCTAAGTGCTAGGATTATAGGTGTGAGCCACTGTACCAGGCCTAATTTTATTATTTTTAGAGATTGAATAGTATTCCATTATGTATATATACCATATTTACTTTATTTATTAATTCATTGATGGACACTTAGATTAATTCCATATCTTAGCTATTGTGAATAGTGCTGCAATCAACATGGGCATGGAGATGTCTCTTTGATATGCTAATTTTCTTTCTCTTGGATATATACCCAGCAGTGGGATTGCTGGGGTAGATCTATTACTAGTGTTTTGAGGAAACTCCATACTGGTTTTTTTTTTTTTTTTGAGTTGGAGTCTTACTCTGTCACCCAGACTGGAGTACAGTGGCCACTCCCGGCCACCGCAGCCTCCACGCGCTGGACTCCGGCGATCCTTCCGCCTCAGCCTTCCAAGTAGCTGGAACTACAGGCGTGCACTACCACGCCCGGCTAATTTTTTTTTTTTTTAATTGTAGAGATGAGGTCTCACCAAGTTGCCCAGGCGGGTCTCAAACCTGCGGGCTCAGGCAATTCACTCACCTCCGCCTCCCAAGGCGTGGGATTACAAGCTGAGCCACCAAGCCCGGCCCATACTGTTTTTGTAATGACTGTACTAGTTTACATTCCCACTAGCAGTCTGCTTGCATTCCATTTTCTCTGCATCCTTACCAGCATCTATTGTTTTTGTCTTTTTTATGTAGCCACTTTAACTAAGGTCAGATGATATCTCCTTGTGGCTTTGATTTGCATTTCTCTGATGATTAGTGATGTTGAGAAACTTTTCATGTGTCTGTTGGCTGTGTGTATGCCTTCTTCTGAGAAATGTCTATTCAAATCGTTTAACTACTTTCAAAATCAGATTTTTTCTTTTCTTTTTTGGTATTGAGTTGAGTTCCTTATGTATTCTGGTAATCAATCCCTTGTCAGATGCATGGTTTGCAAATATTTTCTCCCACTCTGTAGGTGTCTCTTCACTGTTGATCATTTCCATTGCTCTGCAGATGCTTTTTAGCTTGATGCCATTTGTCTATTTTGATTTTATTGCTTGCAGTTTTGAGGGCCTACCCAAAACACTTTGCCCAGACCAGTGTCCTGAAGTGTTTTCTCAATGTTATCTTCTCGTAGTTTCATAATTTGTCTTATATTTAAGTAATTAATCCATCTTGATTGATTTTTGTATATGATGAGAGATCTAGTCTAGTTTTATTTTTCAGCATATGTGTATTCCGTCTTCCCAGCACTATTTATTGAAGACACTATGCTTTCCCCACTGAATGTTCTTGGCACCTTTGTTGAAAATTAGTTGGCTAAGCCGGGCTCGGTGGCTCAGCCTGTAATCCCGCGCCTTTGGGAGGCTGAGGTGAGTGGATTGCCTGAGCCCGCGGGTTCAAGACCTGCCTGGGCAGGCGAGACCTCATCTCTACAATAAAATCAAAAAATTAGCCGGGCGTGGTATCACATGCCTGTAATTCCGGCTACTCGGAAGGCTGAGGCAGAAGGATTGCCGGAGCCCAGCAAGTCGAGGCTGTGGTGGCCGGGAGTGGCCACTGCACTCCAGTCTGGGCGACAGAGTGAGACTCCAACTCAAAAAACAAAACAAAACAAACAAACAAACAAACAAAAAAAGAATTGCATTGGTATTTTGATAGGGATTGCTTTATTTTTTTAGAGCAGGAGTCTCACTCTTGTCACCCAGGCTGAAGTGCAGTGGCAGGCTCATGGCCACCGCAGCCTCAACCTGCGGGGCTCAGGCAATCCTTCCACCTCAACTTTTCAAGTAGCTGAAACCACACGTGTGTGCCACCACACCTGGCTAATTTTTTTTTTTTTTTTTGAGTTGGAGTCTCACTCTGTCGCCCAGACTGGAGTGCAGTGGCCGCTCCCGGCCACCACAGCCTTGACCTGCAGGGCTCCGGCGATCCTTCCGCCTCAGCCTTCCGAGTAACCGAAATTACAGGTGTACGCAACCACACCCAGCTGATTTTTTGATTTATTGTAGAGATGAGGTCTTGCCAAGTTGCCCAGGGGGGTCTGGAACCCGCGGGCTCAGGCAATCCACTCACCTCAGCCTCCCAAAGGCGCGGGATTACAGGCTGAGCCACCGAGCCCAGCTAATTTTTAAATTTATTGTCCAGACGAGGTCTCGCCAAGTTGTCCAGGTTGGTCTTGAATACCTGGGCTCAGACAATCCTCTCACCTCAGCCTCCCAGAGTGTTGGGATTACAGGTGTGAGCCACCACACCTGGCTTGGGGTTGCATATTTTTAAAAAATAAAAGTACAATCAGGCTTTATGTATTTACAATTTTATTTTTATTTTTTGAATCGGAGTCTCACTGTCATCCACGTTGGAATGCAGTGGCATGCTTATGGCCACTGCAGCCTCGACCTGCGGGGCTCAGGCAATCCTTCTGCCTCAGCTTTCCAAGTAGGCAGAACTACAGGCATACGCCGCCACACCCAGTTGATTTTTTGATTTGCTGTAGAGCTGAGGTCTCGCCATTTTGCACAAGCTGATCTCTGACACCTGAGTTCAGACAATCCTCTCACCTCCACCTTCCAAAGTGCTGGGATTACAGACATGAGCCCGGCTAAAAATTTATTTATTTATTTTTAGGTTGGAATCTCACTCCATTGCCCACGCTCATGGCCACCCCAGTGTCAACCTGCTGGGCTCAGGTGATTCTTCTGCCTCAGCCTTCCAAGTAGCCGGAACTACAGGCGCACACTACCACACCCAGCTTATTTTTTGATTTATTGTAGAGATGTGGTCTTGCCAAGTTGTCCAGTCTGGTCTCAAACCCCTGGACTCAGGCAATCCTCCCGCCTCTGCCTCCCAAAGTGCTGGGATTACGGGCATGAGCCACCATGCCCAACTTGCCTTCTTATTCTTTTTAAAATATATTTTCTACTTTTGACTTGATATTGGTCTTTCCACCTCAAATATTTTGCCAATCAAAATAGATATGAATAAAAAATTTAATACCAATAAAGTAATCCCCTTACCTCGGCCTCCCAAAGTGCTGGGATTAGAGGCTTGAGCCACTGCACCTGGACTAAAAATTTATTTTTAACAGTCTTATACATTATTTGTATTCTTCTACCTTATTACTTAAAAAATAATAGCCAGGCACAGTGACGTGTGCCTGTATTCCCAGCTATTAGAGGCTGAGGCGGGAGGATAGAATGAGACCAAGTACTCGATGTTGTAGTGTACAATCACTGTGCTTATAAAGAATAGACACTGCACTCCAGCCTGGGCAACACAGTGAGACTCGATCTCAAAAATAAAAGCAAAAAGTTTGAGCTTTGCCAATCTGATTGGTAAAAAATAATATTTCAGGGTGCTTTTAGTTTTCATACTCTCATTGCGAGTGAGACTGAGAATTTTTTCATATGCTTGAGTGCTTTCGATATTTCTTTTAAAATCTAATTTTTCTGCCCATATCCCTTTGGATTGTAGGCTTTTTCTCTATAGAGTCTCTGTATTAGGATATCGGCCTTTTCCCTGTGCTGGGAGTCACAAATATTCTTCTCAATGTATCATTTGTCATTTAGCTTTACTTATATTTTATTTTATTTTTGATTTGGAGTCTCACTCTGTCGCCTAGGCTGAAATAGTGGCATGCTCACGGTCACTGCAGCCTCGACCTGCTGGGCTCAGGTGATCCTTCTGCCTCAGCCTTCCAGGTATCTGGAACTACAGATGTATGCTACCACTCTCGGCTAATTTTTTTTATTTATTGGAGAGACAAGGTCTGGTCAAGTTGCCCAGGCTATTCTCAAACCCCTGGGCTGAGGCGTTCCTCTCACCTCAGCCTCCCAAAGTGCTGGGATTACAGGATTGAACCACCACGCCTGGCCTTACTTATTGTATTTTAGACATACAAAAGGGTTTTTTGTTTGTTTATTATTGTTGTATTTATTAGTTTATTTTACATCTAGATGTTATTTCTAGATTAGAAAGGCCTCCCACACTCAAATTATAATTGTCCCATGATTTCCTTCAGTGCCTTTGATTTTACCTTTTTTTTTTTTTTTGAGTTGGAGTCTCACTCTGTTGTCCAGGCTGTAATGCAATGGCATACTCACGGCCACCCTAGCTTCGACCTGCTGGGCTCCAGCGATCCTTCTGCCTCAGCCTTCCAAGTACCAGAACTATAGGTGCCGGCTACCACGCCCGGCTAATTTTTTGATTTATTGTGGAGATGAGGTCTCATCAAGTTGCCCAGGCTGTTCTTGAACCAATAGGCTCAGGCAATCCTCTCACCTTGGTCACTGATCTATTTTTTTAAAAGAAAATTTTTGAAAGTTATACCTCATTTTCTCCAGATAATACCCAATTGGTCTAACCAATGTGCTGTTTACCTTTCACATATACGATCATGTCATCTCTGAATACAGACTGTTTTTCTTTTTATTTTCTAATCTGTTTATGTCTTTTATTTATTTTACTTACCTCACTGTATTTGCTGAGACCTCTAGTAAAATGTTTACTAGCCAGGAGTGGTGACTCATGCCTGTAATCCCAGAACCTTGGGAGGCTGAAGCGAGAGGATTGCCTCGAGGCCAGCCTGGGCAACTTAGTAAGACCTTGTCTCTATGATAACTCAAAAAATTAGCCAGGCCCGGTGGTGTGCGCCTGTAGTTTCAGCTACTTGGAAGGCTGAGGTAGAAGGATCACCTGAGCCCAGTGGGCTGAGGCTACAGTGGCCGTGAGTGTGCCACTGCACTCCAACCTGGGTGACAGAATGAGACTCCTACTCAAAAAAAAAAAAAAAATGTTGACTAGAGTGTGGGCAGTGGATATTTTTGCCTTGTTTTCGACCTTACCTGAGATCGTGTATTGTACTGTCAGATATGTATTGTCAGATTGCTCTTCGCAAAGATTATGCCAATTTGCACCACTCTGCCACATATGGAGTTGCCTAGGAAACTATACCATACCATGAAGTACTATATTAACTGTAGGTTTTTTGTAGACACGCCCTTTATCAAACTGAGAAAGTACCTTTCTGTTTCTAAATTGTTGAGAGTTCCTATCATGAATTTTGACAAGTGCTTTTTCCATTTCTATGGAGATGATTGTATGCTTCATTTTGGCCTTTACAAGACCCCCAAAAATCCAAGAATTATCTTTGGAGGGCAGGCCCCTTGTAGTACACTAGGAATAGGTTCCTCCAGATCAAAGGGTCAACCAAAGTTTTTATCTGGAAGTTGTGAGAAGGTTGTGTTATGATTTGTGGAAGAAACATCTCAAGTTGTGGCAAACAGGTGACTAGTTCTTCTACCATGACAACATACCTGTTCACATTGTGCTGAATGTTCAGCAGTTTTTGACCAAAAACAGCATCACCCCCATGCCCCACCCTTCCTATTCACCTGATCTCACTCTGAGCGCCATTTTTGTTGTTGTTTTCCTGCATGAAAAAAGTCCTCAAAGGGAAACATTTTGCCAATGAAGAAGAGATGAAACAAAATACGGTGGAAACACTAAAAGACATCAAAATCGATGAATTTCAAGACTCTTTTGAGCAGTGGAAAAAGCATCTTGATAGGTGTATTGCATCAAACGAAGTATACTTTGAAGGTGACTGAAGTTTAAATATGTAAGGATAAATACACAATTTGTAATAAATAAATTCCAGGGTTTTTTTGAATCCTCCCTCATATTCTACTAATGCGATAAATTGTATTAATTAATTTATTAATTTTTTGAGTTGGAGTCTCACTCCGTCACCCACACTGGAGTGCAGTGGCCGCTCCTGGCCTCTGCAGCCTCGACCTGCTGGGCTCCGGCGATCCTTCCGCCTCAGCCTTCCAAGTAACTGGAACTACAGGCGTGCGCTACCAAACCCGGCTAATTTTTTGATTTATTGTAGAGATGAGTTCTCATCAAGTTGCCCAAGCAGGTCTTGTACCCGCGGGCTCAGGCAATTCACTCATGTCAGCCTCCCAAGGCGCGGGATTACAGGTTGAGCCACCGAGCCTGGCTTAATTTATGTTTGAATGTTAAATCGGCCTTGCATTTCTGGAATTAAGTCCACTTGGACATGATTTATTATTCTTCTTGTATGTTGTCTGATTCTATTTGCTAATAAAAAGTATGTTTCGTTTGATGCAATACACCTATCAAGATGCTTTTTCCACTGCTCAAAAGAGTCTTGAAATTCATCGATTTTGATGTCTTTTAGTGTTTCCACCGTATTTTGTTTCATCTCTTCTTCATTGGCAAAATGTTTCCCTTTGAGGACTTTTTTCATGCAGGAAAACAACACTTTATTAAGGGTTTTCATATTATGTTCATGAGAGATATTGGTCTGTCGTTTTCTTTTTTTGTAATGTTCCTGCCATATTACTTTAGTTAAATACTAAATTCCCAGATATATATATATAGTTCATATCTGGTTTTCATATTATAGTCTATTCTGTTGTATTTATCTTTCCTATCTCATTATCGTTAATAGTCGCGTTGTTGAATATTTAGGAATTAGGTTGTTTCCAGTGTCCTGCTATTCCAGACAATGCTGTACTTTGGCATTTGGATGCAGTATTTTGGCTGTATCTTTTCCAACTTCATGGGCTCCGGCGATCCTTCCTCCTCAGCCTTCCAAGTAGCTGGAACTACAGGCGCGCGCTACCACGCCCAGCTCATTTTGATTTATTGTAGAGATGAGGTCTCGCCAAGTTGGCCAGGTGGGTCGCGAACCCGCGGGCTCAGGCAATTCACTCACCTCAGCCTCCCAAAGGCGCGGGATTACAGGCTGAGCCACCGGGCCCGGTTCCAACTTTATGATTATATCCTTAGTATAAATCCTTTCAAGTGGAATAGCTGGGTCTATAGGTAAACATTATTTTAAGGATTTAGCTACTTTGACAACCAGTGTTCCATCAGGAAAACAGAAGCCATGCAGTTGTTTCAGTCAGGGAACTGCTGTTGAAGAGATGAAGGCGCGAGAAGGGAAAGGTAAGGGAACTCCTAGAGGAATAACTACAGGAAGCCACCACTAACCCTAGGATTGTAGGAACCAAAGGAGGAGGTGGTGCCACCAGAGCCTAGAGCGCACTCACAGCTGATAATGCTGAGGACAGTGCCTGCTGCTGAAACCACGGACACTACTTTGAGACTCGCAGAAGGATGCGGGAACCAAAGTCACCTGTCACTGCAACCACTGGAACCACGAAAGGGTTCATCTCCGCTTTTGTGGGAGACTTTGCCAGAAGCAGAGAGAGATACAAATGCCTTCTTTCCTGGGACCACAGGAAAGTGCCACCACACCCGGCTTATTTTAAAAAATTTTTTGTAGAGACAAGGTCTTGCTATGCAGCCTAAACTGGTCTCCAACTCTTGGGCTCAAGCAATCCTCCCAATTCAGCCTCCCAAAATACTGGGGTTATAGGTGTGAGCCACCATGCCTGGCCAAAATTCTGAATACTTTTTGAACAAAGAGTCTTGTGCTTTTATTTTGTACTGACCCAGCAAATGACGTAGTTAGCCTTGTAGAGCAGAGTGTGGAAGGGCAGTAATGGAGCTAAGAGCAAAGAGTACAATGCCAGGGCTGCTATGTGTTACCAAGTTGCTCTCTACAAAGTTTATACCGACTTGAACTACTTTGCCATGCAGGGAGTTGCCTGGGAAACCATAAGCTAGTTGTGATGCTGACAGACAAGCTCCTAAGATTTCCTTTAAGCAGACCCTAACAATTCCAGAATCAGGAATAGAGAAGTCCACGGACTGGTTCTCTGGTCTCCCAACTCAAAGAGCCGGGTCATAACCCTCCCTGAACTCATATATGTAATTTTCCTCCCTTACTCCTTCAAGGAGAAACCAGACTTGGCTGGAAGTGTGTCGGTTACCATAACATTCATATATTGCCTTGTCTTTGCATATCTGATGTTATTTTATTTAAATGTCATTAAATTCTCTTTGTTCCTCGTCTGTAGCTTATCGGTGCAGAGAAAATTGTAGGTCAGACACTCAGAAGCACTTGGGAGCTTTGGAGGCTCAGCAGGTTGATTTTGAGGTGCTGGGCTCCTGGACATGCAGTAGGAGGTAGACACCTGTCCCCAAGTTGGCTCTGAAGAACCCCGCAGCAGCAAGGAGAGAGAAAAAGCATTCAGAGGAGGATTTTGTGATTTGCGGGGAGTGGTGGTTATAACAAAGATCTGAGTGTGGTCATGTCATGGAAGGGGGTGGGAAGGTGATGTGGAGAAGAAGCCCAGGGAGAACCCAGAACCAATGTTTCAGCTCTTAAAGAACCAAGAAGAAGGCCAGGCGCAATGACTCACACCTGTAATCCCAGCACTTTGTTAGGACAAGGTGGGAGAATTGCTTGATCCCAAGGGTTCGAGACCAGCCTGGGAAACATAGCAAGACCTTATCCCTACAAAAAAAAAAAAAAAAAAATTAGCCAGGCACAGTGGTACATGTCTGTAGTCCCAGCTACTTGGGAGGCTGAGGCAGAAAGATTATCTGAACCTGGGAGGTCGAGGCTATGGTAGCCATGATCGTGCCACTGCACTACATCCTGGGTGACATAGTGAGACCTCGATTCAAACAAAGCAAAACAATTCCCCCCCCCAAAAAAACCCCAAAAAGAGCTCACTTTGAGATATGGCACTTTCAAATATATCCCCTCAGTTGGGTGAAGTGGCTCACACCTATAATCCCAAGACTTTGGGAAGTGGGCAAGGGGATTGCCTAAGACCTGCCTGGGCAACTTGGTGGGACCTTGTCTCTACAATAAATCAAATAATTAGTAGGGCATGATGGTGTGCACCTGTGGTTCCAGCTACTCAGAAGGCTGAGGTGGAAGGATCACCTGAGCCCAGCAGGTCAAGTCTGCAGTGACCATGAGCGTGACACTGCACTCCAGCCTGGGTAACACAGCGAGACTCTGAATAAAACAAAAACAAAAACAAAACAAACAAATATACCCCCTCCATACCTGCCATGGTTGTCTAAAATGAGCTTAACATTCCATTTCTTTGAGCTGAAGCATAGAAGCCATATGTAATTTTCTACAATTACTTGTAAAGGAAACCATTAATTCTTTCTTTTTAAAATTTTTTAATTTTTTAATTTTTAATTTTAAATATGTGGGGTACAATTCAGAGTTAGGTATACAATTGTTCATTGTGCAGGTACCTTTGTTGATGAGGTATGACCCCCGTCCCCTGGCAGTTTCCCACTGCTGCCAATCCCTTTCATTCATTCTTTCTTTTTTTCTTTTCTTTTTTTTTTTTTTGAGTTGGAGTCTCACTGTGTCACCCAGACTGGAGTGCAGTGGCCGCTCCCAGCCACCGCAGCCTCGACCTGCCGGGCTCCGGCGATCCTTCCGCCTCAGCCTTCCAAGTAGCTGGAACTACAGGCGCGTGCTGCCACGCCTGGCTCATTTTTTGATTTATTGTAGAGATGAGGTCTTGCCAAGTTGCGCAGGCGAGTCTCGAACCCGCGGGCTCAGGCAATCCACTCACCTCAGCCTCCCAAAGGCGCGGGATTACAGACTGAGCCACCGAACCCGGCTCATTCATTCTTTCTTTAGCAGATTGGGCCCCTGCTCTATGCCAGCATCGGGCTTGGCACTAAAGATGTAGTGGTGAACAGAACACACAGAAGCCCTGCCTTCTGAGATCCAACAGTCTAAAAGGGGAAGCAAGCAGCTCACTGCAGTCCAGCGTGATTAGTTATGTGACAGGAGAATTAAAGGGTGCTGGGAAGAAAACATAACACTGTCAGAACATCTGGGAGGGACTGGGAGTGGAGTTGAGGAGGAGTTAGCCAAGCTAAGAGGGGGAATGGGTGGGGGGTAGATGTTCCAGGAAGAGGTACAAAAGTAAGTACAAAGTTCCTGAAATTAGAGATTGTGTTGCTTTTGGGGAACTGAGGGAAGGTTAGCAGTGGGGAGAGAGGAAGCTGGAAAGGAAGGAACAATCAGATCTTACCAGGGCTTTGAATACTCATACTTTTTTTTTTTAAGTTGGAGTCTCACTCTGTCACCCAGGCTGGAGTGCAGTGGCATGTTCCTGGCCACCGCAGCCTCGATCTGCTGGGCTCAGGCGATCCTTCCTCAGCCTTCAAAGTGGCTGGAATTACAGGTGCGTGCTACCACACCCAGCTAGGTTTTTTTTTTTTTAATTGTAGAGACAAGGTCTCGCCAAGTTGTCCGGGTGGTTCTCGAACCCGTGGACTCAGGCAATCCACTTGCCTTGGCCTCCCAAATTGCTGGGATTACAGGCTAAGCCATCAAGCCCGGCCTTGAATACCCATACTTATGGACTTTATCCAAAGGCAACGACAAGCCATGTGGTCTTTAGTCAGGAAAGAGATGTAAGTTTTTATTTTAGAAATGCCACTCTGGACCAGGCACCGCGGTTCATCCCTGTAATCCCAGCACTTTGGGAGGGCGAAGGGGAAGGATTACTAGGGCCCAGAAGTTCAAGACCATCCTGGGCAACATAGCAGGAACTCATCTCTATAAAAAAATTAAAATTAGCTGGGCATGGTGGCACATGCTTATAGTTCCAGCTACTTGGGAGGCTGAGGCGGGAGGATCACCTGAGTCCTGGAGCCCAGGCTGCGGAGAGTAGTGATCATGCCACTGCATTCCTCTCTGTTGGGGTAGGACCCCACAGGGAAGGGAAGAGAAGGGAGGGGAGGAAAGTTTAAGACAAAAAATTGATGAGATTTGGGGCTCTAATTTGGTGGATAAGGGCGAGGGAGGGGATGAGAATGTCTCCTAGGTTTCTGGCTTGGACAACTGTGGCAATCACAGATTTGTGGGTGAGGATGAAGAACAGGGCTTTGGAGGAGTTGAGTTTGAGGTCTCTGTGGGACAAGCAAGGGGAGGTGTCCAGTAGACAGCTGGGTAATTATTAGCCACTAACTCTTCACCTTGAATGACTTTATTACAGATTAGCAGCTGAGTTAACTTGCAAAGTCCTGCAGGCATAAATGATAAGTACTTTTGTTTTGCTGAAGGAAGGATGACTAAGCAAAAACCTGAAAACGATCTTCTTCTACCCCGAATTTATATGCCCGCCTCAAGTTCATCCTCCTTCTGGTACAGGAAACTTTTTCTTTCTCCCTGTACATTTGGCTCATTGCTTTCCTTCTTTGTTTTTTTTTTTGAGAGTCTCACTCTGTCACCTAATGGCATGCTCACAGTCACCACAGCCTCCGACATTGCTGTCAAAGTTGCCATTGGCTGGGTGCGGTGGCTCAAGCCTGTAATCCCAGAACTTTGGGGGGCCAAGGAGAGAGGAATGCCTGAGCCCCGCGGGTCCAAGACCAGCCTTGGCAACTTGGCGAGACCTCGTCTCTACAATCAATCAGAAATTAAGCCGAGCTCGGTGGCTCAGCCTGTAATCCCAGCGCTTTGGGAGGCTGAGGTGAGTGGATTGCCTGAGCTCGTGGGTTCGAGACCCGCCTGGGCAACTTGGTGAGACCTCATCTCTACAATAATCAAAAATTAGCCGGGCGTGGTAGCACATGCCTGTAATTCCGGCTCCTTGGAAGGCTGAGGTGGAAGGACTGCCGAAGCACAGCAGGTTGAGGCTGCGGTGGCCGGGAGCGGCCACTGCACTCCAGTCTGGGTGACAGAGTGAGACTCCAACTCAAAAAAAAAAAATCAAAAATTAACTGGACATGGGACCGCGTGCCTGTAGTTCCACCTACTTGGAAGGCTGAGGCAGAAGGATCGCCTGAGCCCAGCAGCTTGAGGCTGTGGTGGCTGTGAGAGTGTTACCGCACTCTAGCCTAGGTGATGGAGTGAGACTCCAACTCAAAAAAAAGAAGTAAGTTGCCTATTTACCATCAGTTCTTTTACTGCATTTTGAGCTCCAGAAAGGATACGTGTTCAATTCATCTGTGGATAGATTTTTCATGCTTCATAAGGTGCCCTGAACATAGTATACCCATCTCCCACCAAATGACTTTAATCTCCACCTTAAAATTCTGCTATTAAGTCAAAAACTGTTACATGAAAATAAAAATAACATTATTCATTTTAATGGGAAAAATGGTGCTATAGCTCACACCAAGATAGCAAACAATTTTTTTTTTTTTTGAGTTGGAGTCTCACTCTGTCACCCAGGATGGAGTGCAGTGGCATGCTCCCAGCTACCTCAGCCTCAACCTGCTGGGCTCAGGTGATCCTTCCACCTCAACCTTCCAAGTAGCTGGAACCACAGGCATGTGCCACCGTGTCCGGCTAATATTTTGATTTATTGTAGAGACGAGGGCTCGCTATGTTGCCCAGGTGGGTCTCGAACCCCTGAGCTCAGGCAATCCTCTCACTTCTGCCTCCCAAAATGCTGGGATTATAGGTGTGATCCACCACACCTGGCTAACAATTTTCACAGATATAAAAAATCAATTGAACCATGAAAAAATTTATGCAATAACAATTTGAAAGTAACATATAGCCTAGGGTTGACGACGTGCACCTGTAGTTTCAGCTACTCAGGAGGCTGAGGCAGGAGGGTCCCCTAAGCCGAGGAGTTTGAGATCAGTCTGGGCAACATACAACATAGTGAGATAGTGAGACTCCCATCTCAAAAATAAATAAATAAATAAGGCCAGGTGCAGTGACTCATGTCTATAATCCTAGCAGTTTGGGAGGCCGAGGTGAGAGGATTGTCTGAGCCTACAGTTTCAAAACCAGACTGGGTAACTTGGTGAGACCTCATAAATCAAAAAACTAGCCAGACATAGTGGTGTGTGCCTATAGTTCCAGCTACTTGGAAGGTTGAGGTGAGGCGGAAAGATTACCTGAGCCCAGCAGATCGAGGCTGTGGGGGCCGTGAGCGTGCCACTGTACTCCAGCCTGGATGACAGAGGGAGACTCCGACTCAAAATAAATAAATAAATAAATAAATAAATAAATAAAAAAAAATAAAGAAAGTTAAATATAATTTATACATAAAGGTTGCCAGGCGCGGTGGCTCACGCCTGTAATCCCAACACTTTGGGAGCCCGAGGTGAGAGGATTGCCTGAGTCCAGGGTTCAAGATCAGCCTGGGCAACTTGGCAAGACCTTGTATCTACAATAACAAATTAGCTAAACATGCCATTTTCTTCTTCCACGACTGCACAGAATTCTTCAGCTGTATCAACAGTAAAGACGGGAAAAAAAAAATTAGCTAGGCATGGTGGCTTACGCCTGTAGTTACAGCTACTTAGAAAACTGAGGCAGAAGGGTCGGCTGAGGCAGAAGGATTGCCTGAGCCCAGCAAGTGGAGGCTGTGGTGGCCATGAGCATGCCACTGCACTCCAGCCTGGGCAACAGTGAAACTATGACTCAAAAAAAAAAACAAATGAAATGTTATATTATAAATATATACATATATATATATATATATATTTTTTTTTTTTTTTTTTTTTTTGAGTTGGAGTCTCACTCTGTTGCTCAGACTGAAGTGCAATGGCCGCTCCCGGCCACCGCAACCTCGACCTGCTGGGCTCTGGCGATCCCTCCGCCTTGGCCTTCCAAGTAGCTGGAACTACAGGTGCGTGCTACCACGCCCGGCTGATTTCTTTTTTGATTTATTGTAGAGATGAGAGCTCACCAAGTTGCTCAGGCGGGTCTTGAACCCGCGGGCTCAGGCAATCTATATATATATATAACAAATAAAATGTTTTATATATATATAAAACCTATATAACTAAATATAAATATATAGATTGAAACGTTTATGGTACTTATTATTTTTTCTTCTTCCAATTTTTCAACCTTTTGGTGACTTTTGTACTCATACTGAACTAAAAATAAAATTATAGCACAGAAAAATATCTCTAGGGCAACATAAAAGCTAAACATGTGAGTGCTTTGAAATATATGGAAACAGTGCGTGTGCACAGCAGATCAAAGACTCATAGATGGTGCTGCCCCCGGTCCTCTCATTTGGCATATGTACACAAAACAGAATGTCTTGGATTTAACCAAACATGACTCAGGATTTAAATTTGTTTCAAATGATATTCCCTACAATAAACTGTTGTGTCAAGAAAAATGGTGAGCGGCCACTGCACTCCAGTCTGGGTGACAGAGTGAGACTCCAACTCAAAAAAAAAAAAGTTGCTAATGTGCAAAAGAAAATATAAAAGGACGATGAATGAATGACTTGGTGAATGAATGCATGATCAAGAGGGCCCTCTGTCAGTAGGAAGCCTTGTTCTACGAGAGAAGACTGAGAGCTCTGCGAAGCATGCAATGATGGAAGAGATGATGAAAGACCAAAGAGAAGCCTAATGCAGAGAACAGAATATAGGAGCACTTTGGCCACTCTACTGAACATCCCATATATGCCAGGTGAATGATACAATAAACTCATTTGGGACCTCATTCTCCTGCTTTGTCATTTTGCGGGAGACTATATCCTGTTTCTGTTCTCAATCCTTGACCTTTTTCAGTGGCATAATTCCAAAACATACGTCAAAGGTTTTCTAAGAAAGTCATAATTTCAGAAATTCTGTTCCTTTGTCAGGTCATTCATTTCATACTTTCTGTTTGGAGAATATGGTGATCACAGGGAGACCACAAAGACTTAGGACAGGGCAAATTTTTTTTTAGCGTGGATGAAAAAAAAGGAAGAGAACAATTGTCTGTTGGTGTCCTTTTGAGTCGAATATTCAACTATAGGGGTGTACTGCCTGCTTTGCGGTGTTTTCAGGTAATCTAAAAATGTTTGAGGCAAAGAAGACTAAACTCTCAGTCTTCTTTATTTTTAAAAATATTTCAGAGTGACAGGGTCTCACTATGTTACTCAGGCTGGTCTCTAGCTCCTGGCCTTAAGTGATTCTCCCACCTCAGCCTCCCAAATTGCTGAATTCACAAGTATAAGCCACCACATTCAGCCACTCTCCTTTTTTTTTTTTTTTTTTGTCACATTCACGGCCACTGCAGCCTCGACCTGCTGGGCTCAGGCAATCCTCTCACCACAGTCTCCCAAATTGCTGGATTCACAGGCATAAACCACCACATCCAGCCACTCTCCGTTTTTTCTTTTGTTAGTTTGTTTTTTTGAGTTGGAGTCTCACTGTCACCAAGGCTGGAGTGCAGTGGCACATTCATGGCCACTGCAGCCTCGACCTGCTGAGCTCAGGCAATCCTTTCACCTCAGTCTTCCAAGTAGCTGGAACCACAGGCGAGCGCCACCACGTCCGGCTAATTTTTTGATTTTTTGTAGAGATGAGGTCTCGACAGTTTGTCCAGGCTAGTCTCAAACCCCTGGGCTCCGGCAATCCTCTTGCCTCCACCTCCCAAAATGCTGGTATTACAAGTGTGAGCCACTGAGCTCAGCCACTCAGTTTTTAAACGGAATATCAAACCACTGACTTTTACCTTTTGGTCCCATCCCCCTTGGGTATGAAGTAGGAAAACAAAGTGAAGCAAGTGAATGAGTAGTATATAGACATTTTTATTCTACATTTTAGTCTTCTATTTAACCTCAATCACTTATGATTTCTCTCTAACTTTTCCACCAAATAATTCTTTTTTTTTTTTTTGAGTTGGAATCTCACTCTGTCACCCAGACTA
>NW_007086964.1:31368-31850 GCF_000164805.1 Carlito syrichta
TGAGCCGGGTTCAGTGACTCAGCCTGTAATCCCGCACTTTGGGAGGCTGAGGTGAGTGAATTGCCTGAGCCCGCAGGTTCGAGACCTGCCTGGGCAACTTGGCGAGACCTCATCTCTACAATTAAAAAAAAAAATTAGCCGGGCATGGTAGCACGCGCCTGTAGTTCCAGCTGCTTGGAAGGCTGAGGCGGAAGGATCGCCGGAGCCCAGCAGGTCGAGGTTGTGGTGGTCGGGAGCTGCCACTGCACTCCAGTCTGGGCGACAGAGTGAGACTCCAACTCAAAAAAAGAAAAACTCACATGGATTTAGTATTAATGCTATATATCTGTATTTATTTTAATACAAAAATAATTTGCCAAGAACAGTGGCTCACGCTTACAATCCAAGAATTTAGGAGGGTGAGGAGGGAGGATTGTTTGAGCCCAGGAGTTCGAGACCAGCCTGGACAACATAGCGAGACCTCATCTTGTTTTTTTTTTTTT
>NW_007086965.1:0-4573 GCF_000164805.1 Carlito syrichta
AGCACTGGAGCCCAGCAGGTTGAGGCTGCGGTGGCTGGGAGTGGCCACTGCACTCCAGTCTGGGCTACAGAGTGAGACTCCAACTCAAAAAAAAAAAAAGTTTTTTAAGTCTCAAAATGGATTTTAGAAATGCAGTGATTTGCTATTTACCTGAGCAATACTCATACAGTATTCACTACTCTCTCATTCATTCATTCAGAGTCTACATCCACTCCACATTCACCCCTGATGTCCTAGGGCACCTCTTCTGTACACCTTGCTCTATGTCTGGCCAAGCCAAAACACCCAAGTCTTTATGAAGTAACTACTGTGTATGAAGCAATGTGGACATAGTGGCAAAAAAGCAAGCAAGGTCCCTATCCTTACGAAAGGTATATTCCTGTGGTGGAGTCAGACCATAAACAACAATAAGCACGTGACCCACTGATGGTGCTAGCACTTTGCGGGAAATACACAAGTGACAGCCCACTAAGAAGTGGGCTGAAGCCAGGATGGTGGCTCACGCCTGTAGTCGTAGCATTTTGGGAGGTGGAGGCAAGAGGACTGCCTGAGCCCAGGGGGTCCAGACTAGTCTGGGTAACTTGGTAAGACTTCATCTCTACAATAAATAAACAAATAAAAATTAGCTGGGCATGGTGGCACATGCCTAAAGTTCCAGCTACTTGGAAGGCTGAGATGGAAGGATCGCCTGAGCCCAGGAGGTCAAGGCTCCGGTGGCTGTGAGCATGCCACTGCACTCTAGCCTGGGTGACAGAGTCAGACTTCGACTCAGAAAAAAGAGGTGGGCTGAAGGTCTCCTCCTACACTTAGAGGGTCAGGCAGGACTGTCTGAGATCTCAACTGAGCTGAGATGTGAAGGATGAGAAGAGGCCAGCAAGAAGAGCTGAGAACGTGTTCCAAGCAGAAGGAACTGCAAGTCCAAGGCCCAAGGCAGACAGGTGCTTTGCCTACTGAAGAACTGAAAGGCCTGTAACTGAGCATGGTAGGCCAGGGGAGAGGGTCCAAGATGAGGCTGTGAGGAAGGTAGGGGCTGGGTTAGCTGCAGGGCCTTATGCACCATGGTCAAGAGCTTGGATTTTATTACAAATGGAATAAGAAATCACTGGCAAGTCCTAAGCAGAAGAATCATCTGAATTTTATTTACTTATTTATTTCATTTTTTGAGTCAGGATCTCACTCTGTTGCCCAGGTTGGATTGCGGTGGTACCATCTCTGCTCACTCAGTCTTGATCTCCTGGGCTCAAGCGATCCTTCTGCCTTAGTAGCTTGAACAGTTCGAACTACAGTTGCATGCCACCACTGCCAGCTAATTCTTGTCATCTGATATTTTATAAACTTTGTTCTAATTGCTGTGTGGAAAATGGGTTATGGGATGCAAAGGGTAAGCAGAGAGATCCACTTAGCAGCCCTTCTGGGTGGCCACATCTCAAGATAAAGGTGGCTGGGTGGCAGGGATGGCAACAGAGATAGAGAGGAGTCAGGGATTCAAGTCATGTTTTGGCCAGGCAAGCTCGAGCCGCCATGCCCGGTCAGGAGTGCAATTTTGATTATTGAGTTTGAGATGCAGCCTGGGCATCTGGGAAGATAAGTGGTGCAGGCAGGTGGAGAGTCAAGCCTAGAGGTCAAGGGCAAGATCTGAGTGACATACAAATGGGAAGGTCAGCCGGGCGCAGTGGCTCAGCCTGTAATCCCAGCACTTTGGGAGGCCGAAGTGAAAGGATTGTCTGAGCCCGGGAGTTCAAGACCAGCCTGGGCAACTTGGCGAGACCTCATCTCTACAATAAATCACAAAAATTAGCTAGGCGAGGTGGCATGTGCCTGTGGTTCCAGCTAGTTGGAAGGCTGAGGTGGAAGGATCATGTAAGCCCAGCAGATTGAGGCTCCGGTGGCCATGAGCGTGCCACTGCACTCCAGCCTGGGTGTCAGAGTGACTCTGACTCAAAAAACAAAACAGAACAAAAAAACAAATGTGAAGGTCATAATAACATTTAAAGCTGGGGCTAGGACCAAGGACTCAGGATCAATTGACACCAAAAGGCTAAAACTATGAGTAAAGACATATAGATCAACAGAATCAATAGAAAGTGGGTGTTGTCATGTTAATATGAAAGTGAATTAATAGGCAAACAACATTACTTAGGAACACTTTATACTGACAAATCAATAACGACCATGTATCAGGACCGCACATTTAGGAAACAGGACAGGGATCTTTACAGGAAAACCAAGATGAAGGGGACACAGCTTGCATGTCTACTATGTGCCAGGCATGGGCTGGGTGCTTTCTAAATCCACTCAGGTGACCCTCAGGTGGACATCAACATCCCAGAAGAATGGAGAGCAATTAGGCTTTAGTAGTCAACAAGTTGTTTGAATTCTAGCTCTACCATTCACCAGCTACATGACCTTAGTCCTGAGAATAAAGTCCTCGACCTTACTGGAGCCCCTGGGCTTTCAGGGCTTGGCTGTGCTTCCATCTCTCACCTCACCTTCTACCACTCTTCCCTTGCCCACTCTACTCTTCACTCAAACTAAGCTTGTTCCTGCTCAGGACCTCAGTGCATTCTGTTCTTCTGGCTTAAAATATCCTTTTCCCAGATTTTCTTCACAGGGATGGCTCCTTCAGGCCTCAGATCATATGTCACTACCTCAGAGAAATTTGTGTGCCACCGTATCTAATGTCCCAAGGAAAACAGGAAGAAAAATATAATATTACAAGCAGGAAAAAAAATGTCTTGGAAAACAAGAAGTAGAATTCACAAATCCAAGAGCTGGTACTTTGACAAAAACATAACCAGTACAGTTAATCTAATAAGGAGTTAATAAGAAACATTTTTAAAAATGTAACCAATAAACATACCTTTGAAAAAAACCTAACCAAGGAGCAAAACAAAACTATTTTACTAACAGCACTAGAAGATATTTTAAGAAGTACACCAGGCCAGGCTCAATGGCTCAGCCTATAATCCCAGCACTTTGGGAGGCCGCAGGTTCGAGACCAGCCAGGGCAACTTGGTAAGACCTTGTCTCTACAATAAATCAAAAATTAGCTGGGCGTGGTAGTGCACACCTGTAGTTTCAGCTACTTGGAAGGCTGAGAAGGAAGGATCGCCGGAGCCCAGCAAGTCGAGGCTGGGGAGGCTGCGAATATGCCAGGGCACTCCAGCCCGAGCAACAGAGTGAGACTCCAACTCAAAAAAAAAAAAAAGTACACCAGCAACTCAGTTTTATTACTGTACCAAGAGCTGAGGACGGGCAAGAAGGACAATATGCTAAGGAGATTCACCAAGGACTATCAGATGATTCAGACCACACATTTAATAACTTAGAATGAGAGTTGTGCTAAATGGCACAAAACATCCTTGTTGGTTGGTCGGTCCAGTCCCTCCTCTGTACAAAATCTACCAGGAAACAAAATGAAAAATCAGAAGGTTGTTCAGGGAAGAAGGGCTCAGAGCCAAGTGAGGGAGGCTTAGATCACAGCTGGTCACCAAGGCACAGAGCTGATTCCTGTATCTTCACTATGAAGAGACACTGATTACCATGCAGTCCAGGTATTCACTTTGGCCAACATTCCCTCTCCTCAGTCTGGTGCAAGAGACACAGCAACAGCTTCTTCTTCTTTTTTTTTTGAGTTGGAGTCTCATTCTGTCGCCCAGACTAGAGTGTAGTGGCACGTTCCCAGCCACTGCAGCCTTGACCTGCTGGGGTCCGGTGATCCTTCCACCTCAGCCTTCCAAGTAGCTGGAACTACAGGCGCGGCTGTACCATGCCCGGCTAATTTTTTTGATTTATTGTACAGATGAGGTCTTGCCAAGTTGCTCAGGCGGGTGTTGAACCCATGGGCTCAGGCAATTCACTCACCTCAGCCTCCCAAAGCGTAGGATTACAGGCTGAGCCACCGAGCCTGGCTCAGTGACAGCTTCTTGCTCTTTGCCTGCTCTTTTACTAGCAGAAGACCAACCCTTTCTTGGACAGAAAGAGCCTTCTGTTAAATGATCAGGTTGGGACGGACCTATACCCCTGTCACCTTGACTAGTTTTGGTATTCTTATAGCTCTGCAGCCTCCAATTAATGGAGTAGTATGTTTCTTTTTTGTTGTTTTTCTTTGGTGGCATGAGCCACTGTGCCCAGCCTTCTTTTTTTTTTTGAGTCGGGGTTTCACTGTTGCCCAGGTTGGAGTGCAGTGGCATTCTCACAGCGATCCTTCTACCTCAGCCTTCCAAATAGCTGGAACCACAGGCCCACACTATCATGCCCAGCTGATTTTTTTATTTATTATAGAGTCGTGGTCTCTCCAAGTTGCCCAGGCTGGTCTCGAACCCCTGGACTCAGACAATCCTTTTGCCTCTGCCTCCCAAAGTGCTGGGATTACAGGCGTAAGCCACTGCACCTGGCCAGAGTAGAATATTTCTATGATGGAATTCACATGTTAATATAGTGAATCTTGCAAGGCACAGTAACTCACACCTGTAATCCCAGCACTTTGGGAGGCAGAGGCGAGAAGATTGCTTGAGCCCAGGGGTTCAAGACCACTCTGGGCAACTTGACGAGACCTCGTCTCTACGATAAA
>NW_007086965.1:5090-6780 GCF_000164805.1 Carlito syrichta
CTCAGCCTTCCGAGTAGCCGGAATTACAGGCATGTGCTACCACGCCCAGCTGATTTTTTGTAGAGATGAGGTCTCGCTGCCCTGGCGGGTCTCTAATCCGTGGGCTCAGGCAATCCACTCACCTCAGCCTCCCAAAGTGCGGGATTACAGGCTGAGCCACCGAGCCTGGCTCATAGATACACGCTTTCAAGGAGAAACACTGGATAGTCTTCAAGTGTAAAGCAGATTGCTAGTCTAGGGAGTCAGGAAAGGCTTCCTAGAGGATAAGACAGAAGAGGAACTGAGCACATAATGACTGAAATAGAGAGCCAACAGGAGAGGGCCGAATGAGTGAGAGGAGGAAGTCTTGTTAAAGAGGGCCCGGACTGGGCAACCTCCTCCGGTCCCCTTCTGCTCTGGGAGCTTTGCTGGTCACTCAATAAATCCTGAGTTCTCAAAAATCAAACAAACAAAAAGGCCAGGATTTGGGTTCTTCACCATTTGATGATTTTAAACTGAGACAGATATGTTCAGATTTAGACTTCATTTAGCAAGAATGAATTGGAAGCATCAAGAATTAATCAGCCAGGCTAGGCGGCTCAGCCTGTAATCCCGCGCCTTGGGAGGCTGAGGTGAGTGGATTGCCTGAGCCCGCGGGTTCAAGACCCGCCTGGGCAACTTGGCGAGACCTCATCTCTACAATAAAAAGAAAAAAAAAATTAGCTGGGTGTGGTAGCACGCGCCTGTAATTCCGGCTACTCTGAAGGCTGAGGTGGAAGGATCGCCAGAGCCCGGCGGGTCGAGGCTGCAGTGGCCGGGAGCGGCCACTGGACTCCAGTCTGGGCGACAGAGTAAGACTCCAACTCAAAAAACAAAACAATACAAAGAATTAATCCCATCTCCACTTCCTCCTTCCAGTAGCTTAGAATCCTCACCTTTTGGAGTAGTATAGGTTCATTCATTCATCACGCTCTGATAAATATTGATTTCTTATTATGTACTGTTATGTTTCAAGCATTGCCCTGGGGGTTAAAGGGGGAACAAGAGCAAACAGATCAGCCTTGGTCCTTAAGGTCTGGAGCACGTAGTCTAGGGTCAAAGGAGAGCTAGTCAGCTGGAAAGGTAACAACAGCCATAGGAAGCCTTGAAAAGTGCCTTGGACCGAACCGACCACTTTCGAAATGCCCGAGCCGAGGCACATCTCCAAAACCCAATGAACTGATGTATTTCTACCTTTGTAAAATGGAAACCTACCTTGCCCGAATGTTGCAAGAATCGAAGACAACTACGCACAGCGCTTGACATCCAGTGGGTCCTCAGTAAGGAGACTAAAGAGGCAGCAAGGCTACGGTTATTTCTGGAAGAGGTGACCGGGGGTTGTCACACGTGAGGCGAGTGTCCGGTGATAACGTCTAGGAAAGCCCTTGCTGCGCAAAGGGGCAGCCGACCGCTCCGGCCACTCACCGAGTCTAGAGGTTTCCCAGGAACCCCGGCTTCGGGTACTTCCCGGATGCCCCGTACGAGACCCCGCCCAGGGCTGCGGCCGCCTCCACCTACCGCAGGTGAGGCGAATGCACCGCGCGACGTCCCCCACAGCAGCAACCGAGGACACAGCGAAGCCGCGACGCCCCTGACGCATGCGCAGCGCGCACGCACGCATGCGGCGAGTCCCTCACCGCCCACCCCGGAGGCGGGGCCTGAGGCCTGGGCT
>NW_007086965.1:6800-9703 GCF_000164805.1 Carlito syrichta
CCCGCCCCGGGCCCCGCCTCCAGCCCTCCTGGGACCGCCCGCAGCCGGGAACTCGCAGGCTAAACCCGGCAGGCAGCGCCTGGGCGCTTTAGGGAGGGGGCGGGCCCGAGGGCCGTGGCCCAGGAGCGGTTGCTGCGGGGATGGGGCGGTGACGCGGCCCGAGGGCGGAAGTGAGAAAGTTGCCGGCGTCCCGAGGCGAGTTGCCGGAGCTGAGCGCGCGCCGCGGCGATGGGGGGCTCGGGCAGTCGGCTGTCCAAGGAGCTGCTGGCCGAGTACCAGGTGCGCGGGACGCCGGTCCCCTGGGAGTTCGCGTGCGCGCCTCTTCCCGGGAGCGGGGTCCTGGAGCGAGCGGCGGGGCGGCCGCGGCCTCCAAGCAGCCCACCGACCCTCTGTCTGGCTTTGCCTTTCAGGACTTGACGTTCCTGACCAAGCAGGAGATCCTCCTGTAAGTACTGCCCTGAACTCCACCTCGGGATCCTCTAGAGACGGCTTCGGGGGGCCTGTCCCCAGATGGACAGACTGATTCCCCTCCACCCCAAGAGAGGGGCAGGAGCTTGCCCGAGGTCTGCGGGGGAGCCGGAGCCGGAACTGGAGGCCAGGAGTCGGAGTCGGTCTGCGCGCTCCTCCCAGCTCGCCTCCCCGCTCGCGCCCTGGCCCCAGCTTTGCATCGCTGAGCCACCTCGCAGGCTCCAGGAAAAGTGGGGCGCTCTTTGACCCTGCGCTGCTCCGGCTTAGGCACTACTGAACCAGTCCGGCAGGGGCTGCTGTGCTCTTGGCCGACTTTGGCTAAACCCCAGAAGCTTTGGGGAGTCTGGCTCCTGCTCCCAGCTATACCTGTATAATACAGGAACCGTTAACGCTTACTGAGCACTTAGCGTGCGCCAGGGCCTGCATTACCTAACTTAAACTTTAGAAAAGAGGTACGGAACAATGGAACAGCCTCAGAGAGCTTTGGTAACTGCCTAAGACTGCACGCTGAATAAGTGGATTTGAACTTGAACTGGGACCTGGTTGACCAGCTTTATGCAGGCCAGGGCACGTGAGTGAGGAGATCCCTGGTCTTCCTTTGGCAAAGATCACCTATGGGAAGGAGATGGGGGTGAGGAGGACAGTCCAGGGTGGATGCTTAAAAAAAAGAGCAGGGCGCAGAAGCTCACGCCTGCAATCCTAGCACTTTGAGCGACTGAGGTGGCAGGATTGCTTGAGCCCAAGGAGTTCAAGACCAGCCTGGGCATCATAGTGAGACCTCGTCTATACAAAAAATAAAAAAGGCCATTGCCTTGCTAAGCTATGGTGTGGCCATGTGCTCTTTGGGCTATGGATAGGCCATGTTTTCTTAAGCTTTGGCCCCCTCCCCTACCTTGGGAAGGTGAATCTCTTTTTTTCTCTCTCTCTTTCTAATTTACTTTCTAAATAAACTATATTTTCTAATTTTAAAAAAATGCCTGGTGCAGTGGCTTACACCTATAATCCCAGTACTTTGGGAGGCCGAGGTGAGGGGATTTCCTGAGCTCATGGGTCCAAGACCAGCCTGGGTAACTTGGCGAGACCTCATCTCTACAATAAATAAAAAAATTAGCCGGGCATGGTGGCATGTGCCTGTAGTTCCAGCTACTTGGAAGGCTGAGGCGGAAGGATCGACTGAGCTCAGCAGGTCGAGGCTGCAATGGCCATGAGCGTGCCACGTGCCACTGCACTCCAACCTGGGTGACAAAGTTAGACTCCAACTCAAAAAATAATAATAATAAAATAAATAAATACATAAATAAAATTAGCTGGGTATGGTGGCACATGCCTGTAGTCCTAGCTACTGAGGAGGCTGAGGTGGGAGGATCGCCTGAGCCCAGGAAGTTGATACTATGGTGAACCATGATCTTGTCACTGCACTCCAGCCTGGGTGACAGAGTGGTATCTGTCCCACTATGCCTTCCGCATCTTCGGTAAAATATACACATATATATATGGCTTTGAGGAGCAGGAGATCCCTGGAATGAAAGTGAAAATGAGATTTTTGGTTTTGTTCTTTTTTTCCCGGTTCTTCAGTGCTGACTTCTGGCTTCTCCCCCAACCTCTTGATCCCCCGGGGAGCTGTAGAATCAGTTCCCAACACATAGTAGGCCCTCACAAATACCCATCGCAAGAAGGGACTCCCAGCCTGTGCTGTCTTGTGATTGTTGTCCTTTGGCTTAGTGTTGCCTGATGGCTCAGAAGTTCTGTGTGTGTGGCTTAGCTCCTCACCTGGTTTATACCTGGTATAGAGGCACAGAGTGGGGATATAATAACACAGGGCGATGATTGCCTAGGAGTGCCAACAAAGTCCCCCCTCTCTTTCTGCCAGAGCCCACAGGCGGTTTTGTGAGCTGCTTCCCCAGGAGCAGCGGAGCATGGAGGAGTCACTGCGGGCTCAAGTGTCCTTTGAGCAGATCCTCAGTCTTCCAGAGCTCAAGGTGGTAACCCTCTACACACCCTGCCTCTGCTAAACTCCCTCACTCTTGCTGCCACTAGCTGTGAGAAACAACCCCTTTCTGTTTGTTTTTCTAACCTTGATAGGGCTTTACCAAAATCACCCAGCAGAATTATCTAGAATAGTGCTTTTCAAACTGGGATTCTGGGATATATTGTTGGAGGTTCAGAGCTTTGTCCTTTAAGGAGTTATATTATTAACTTTTGAGAAATCCTATTCCAGAGGCTGATTGCCACTCCATTGGGCTGCTAGGAAAATTTCTGTGCAAAGGGCCTGGCCCAATGCCTGGAACACTTTAGTTGCTCAATGAAATGTTTTTGTTTTAAAATAACCCATTGCCGGGCTCGGTGGCTCCGCCTGTAATTCTGCGCCTTTGGGAGGCTAAGGTGAGTGAATTGCCTGAGGCCGCGGGTTCAAGACCCGCCTGGGCAGCGAGACC
>NW_007086965.1:9792-40949 GCF_000164805.1 Carlito syrichta
GCCATTGCACTCCAGTCTGGGTGACAGAGTGAGACTCCAACTCAAAAAAAAAAAAAATAACGCACTTATCTTGTTCCCTTTGCATAGGGTGCCTTCCTCTTCTCTCTCTGCCTCCACTTGTGTTGTAGATTACCTGCCTTTGGGTTAAACACTGACTCCAGGAAGCCACCCTCATCCCTTCCCCACTGGGTCATCTTCTTGTGTCCCCATTGGCCCTCCTTGTTGGTCCCAAAGCACTGATCATTCGCTCCCACACACTGAGTGTGTGACCTGGGCATCTCCTGTGTTGTTCACAGAAGGCTCTCTTCTAGGCCAACCCATTCAAGGAGCGAATCTGCAGGGTCTTCTCCACGGCTCCAACCAGAGACAGCCTGAGCTTTGAAGACTTCCTGGACCTCCTCAGTGTGTTCAGTGATACAGCAACCCCAGACATCAAGTCCCACTATGCCTTCCGCATCTTCGGTAAGGACCAGCAGCCTGGTGGACACTGCCCCTTCCCACCTGGGGTTTGTGGCAGCACCGCCTGGGAAATGGGCACCATATGTAGAACCTTGGAGCCCTTCCTGACTGTGTTCTTCTGGCTTCCTGGGTCTGCTCTCTAGACTTTGATGACGATGGAACCCTGAACAGAGAAGACCTCAGCCGGCTGGTAAACTGCCTCACGGGAGAGGGTGAGGACACTCGGCTCAGCGCTGCAGAGATGAAGCAGCTCATTGACAATGTGAGTGTAGCTGGGCTGGGTCTGGCTGGGCCTGGGAGTGGGAGGGAAGGATGGACCTGTGGCCTGAAGCCCTCCCATTCCCAGATCCTAGAAGAGTCTGACATTGACAGGGATGGGACCATCAACCTCTCTGAGTTCCAGCATGTCATCTCCCGTTCACCGGACTTTGCCAGGTATGATGTGGACTCCCTGTGTTCTGGGTATGCACAGGTCTCTGTCTGCTTCATCTGGGTCTGGGACATTATTACAGGTGTCACGGGGTGAGAATCCCCCCGCCCCCAGCTTCCTCTGAATGGCCCAGATACCTCTTCCAGAGGGACTGACACATGGGACACAGTCCATTTCAAAGAGGGGCCCTAGGGGAGAAGGGAGTAAGCCTGGATTGAGTCCCTACCCTCTGCTTCCAGAAAATCCAACCCACTTTTCTCTTGTTTAGCTCCTTTAAGATTGTCCTGTGACAGCAGCCCCACCATGTGTCCCAGCATCCTGTCCAAGAACCTTTCCACTGCCAATCTGTGACCAAGGTCATGCCTGTGTTGACAGGGCCGGCTGAGCTGGCCCATCCCGGAGCTGGCACGGCAGTCTCCGCCTGGGCAGGAAGGGCCCTCCTTGTCAGGGCCTCCCCCTTCTTGCTGCCCTTTGCACCACTGTTTGTTTCTACTGATCAGTAATAAAGGGTTAGAAGTTTTGACCTTGTGTGTGGCACCAGAGACGCTGGTATAAGACTGGACTTCTAGGGGCCTTTGAGCCTACAAGGAATAAGCAACATCTATAGAAGCGGCCAGTGGGAAGTCACCCCATACCCCCACCCCAGCCACCCCCTGTGAGGGTGTGAGTATGCAAGGGGCAGCATGGGGGATGGAACTCTCCTGTATCCTGATTGCAGTGGTGGTTACATGACTCGTGTTAAAATGGGAACTGTGCCCCAAAAGAAAAAAGTCCATTTTACTGTATGACTATTTGAACAGCTAAAAAAACTTGAAAGGATTAAAAAGAAGGCCCCCTCCCGTGTCCTCGCTGAACTGAACTGCAGTGGGCTTAACGCCACACCTGAGAGCCACACTCACAGGGTGATGCTGCTGACCAGGCAAGGCCGACTCTGGCTCATCAGTGCTCAGGAAGAGGAGGCTCAGAAGCCCCAGAACTCAGAACCAGAACAACCTCAAAAGGCGACAGTCCTTTAAGCAAAGGTCATGATTAAACAATAATTCTAAAGACTTTATTAAAAAAAGGTAAAGTGCATCTTATTAAAAATATGTAAAACCCACAAATTCAGGGTTCCTGTGTTGGGCAGTGTTGATATCCCTTAAGAGTGGAGGCAGGTGAGAGGCGAGGGGTGCACTGGGGAGAAGACAGGGTGCAGTTACTTCTTGGGGTCTGAGTTTGAAGCCGGGGCTAGGGTGGATGTGGTGGGAAGGGACACACGGGTTCTCAGGCTGGGATGGAGGAAGGTGGGCGCCCGTCGCTTCCTTGAATCCTGAGGGAAGCCCATGTTGTTGCCAGGCGCGGTGGCTCCCAGGACTTTGGGAGGCGGGAGCAAGAGGATTGCCTGAGCTCAGGGGTTTGAGACTAGCCTGGGCAACATGGCAAAACCTCCATTCTACAATAAATCAAAAAATTAGCTGGGCATGGTGGTGCATACCTATGGTTCCAGCTACTTGGGAGGCTGAGGCAGAAGGATCACCTGAACCCAGCAGGTTGAGGCTGTGGCAGATGTGAGTGTGTCACTGCATTCCAGCCTGGGCGACAATGGACTCCGATTCAAAAAAATAATAAAAAATAAAAGCACACGTCGTTATCAACTCTCCTAAGTGCACACTGCACTTGTGTGGCCACGGCCTGATACAGGCTGGAAAGGACCAGGTGTTGGGTCTGAGCCCAGGGCCTGGTGAGGGCTGTGGTGCCTGCCTGGCGCTCTGGTCCCTGAGGTGGCCGGATGATAGCGGCAACTCCATCCTTAGCCGGCTGGCAAGGCAGGACCCACAAAGCCCGAGTCGGCTCCTGGCTCTGCATGTGAAAGGGCAGCTCGTGCAACAGGATAAGGCGGAAAGTGGATGAGGCCAGCTGGTGAGGGATTTCCATCTGTCTCAACCAACCACTGTGAGGAGCCTCTGGGAGTCCGAGGCTGGGGGCAGCGAGTCCGAGGCTGGGGGCAGCGAACTGGAGTAGCCCTGTGTAGCATTCCATGCTGTCTCCTTCCTCACTCTGGTTTCACATTTTGATTGTTTTTTAAACAAAGGGCTCAGTTTACATAAGGAGCACTGTTCTGCCCACCAAGGTAGGCCCTTGTCTCCAGCCAGGACCTCTGGGGCCGTGGCTGTTGGTGTAGGAGTCTCACTCCTTGGCTGGAGAGCAGCCGGCCTGCTGGCTCCGAGGCCCCGAGGCTGGGCACTGCGGTTGTGTTCCACGAGGAGCGGAGGGGAGGTCCAGCTCACCCCCTCGGAGCATTCATGGCCCCTGAAGCCAGGGCCACCTCCTCTGCAAGTTGGCTCTCAGACCACAGAGTCACGGATCTCAGAGCCCAGGCGGACCCGGGGCCGGGGGCACACTGGGGACACCTCCACAAAGCTGTCCTGGATGCTGAGTGGCCTCTTCTCCGACTCAGCCAAGACTCGGGGCCCCGGAGAGCTATCCGACAGGGCCTGGTAGCCTCGGTGGTCGAGTGGGGTGTTAGGGGGGCCTACACCATTGAGCAGGCGGGTCTCAGGTGGCCCCACCACAGGGCGGGTCTTGGGGTGCACGCTGGCACACTCGCCCTGCTTCAGGAAGACTTTCATGCTGTCCCGGTGCCGATAGAGGAAGAATAAAACGAGAAGCACCACAGCAAGCCCGAACAACGTGCACATCACCAGGAACTCCCTCCAGTAGGACGCATCTGCCCCCTGGCTGGCCTTGCCACCGGCTGGTGCACTCACACGCGATGTGTTGATGATGACAGGTGCGCTGCCATCCCGGTCTGTTTGCTCGGCCATCCCGTCCTCCACCTCTGGGCAGTAGCTGGCCACCAGCTGCCGGAAGCCCTCCTCCAGTGACCAGCACTCGAACACCCCTGGTCCCTGCTGGCTGCCCACCAGCAGCAGGTCCCCAGTGGGCAGCACACGGCAGGAGGCTGAGGCATTGACGGGGTCCCCATTGTATAGCCAGAGCCGGGTCGCCAGGTTGGAAGGGAGCGGGCAGGCCAAGGTTTTCACTGTATTCGGCTGGAACTGGACTTGCTCACATGGCTTCTCACCTGTGGGCAAAGAAGGCAGTGGGTAGAGAGCGCTGGTGTCCAGTTGCTCCAAGCTCACCTACCTCCCTCCTGATGGGCAACCCTGGGGACCCCTGGACTGTCTGAGTCTCACTTCCCAGGGCGCTAGGTGCAGGGCTGGAGGGACGAGGATGTGAGAAGGAACAAGGATGTGCCTGAAAGAACCTTCCTAGCCCCATCTCTCCTCCACCCACTGAGGGGGCACCTCACCTGTTGGAACAAAAGACTGGGGTTTGACCAAGGAGGCGTTGCAGAGGTCCTTGGCATTGGCTCCCTCGATGTCCTGGATCCAGGGTCTGAGGACCAGAGAGTGGGATAGGCCAGGAAGCCCCCTGAGCCCGCATTCCCTCACCCCTCAATGCAAACTTGGGTCTGGACAAGGGACCCAGGGTTCAGGGACTGTCAGGACTTCCCTAAGCTGATTCCCCACCCACAGGGGGGAGTTGGCATCTCCTCTGTCCACATGCTATTTCAAATAAAAGTTACTACAATATTCCCCTTAGTTACAAAGACAGTATTTACCCTCAGAAAGAGACTGGAAAGACAGCTGGATCTCTGGGTCTATCTGTCTCTTTTTTAACAATGCAATGTTTAATAAAAAATAATAAACAAGTGTCAAAATCATGGCTCACTGCAGCCTTGCCCTCTTGGGCTCAAGTGATCCTTCCCCCAAGCATCCTGAGTAGCTGGGATTACAGGTGTGTGCCACCACACCTGGCTAATTTTTAAAATTTTTTTTGGAGTGACAAGGTCTCGCTAGGTTGCCCAGGCTGGTCTCAAATTCCTGGGCTCAAGCAATCTGCCCGTATCAGCCTCCCAAAGTGTTGGGATCACAGGCATGAGCCACGAAGGCTGGCCATATGTAGATTTACACTTGTTTTTTCTGAAATATAAAACTGACACCAGATGTATCCATATGTGAAGCAAGAACACTACAAATGGGACAGATCCTGTTTTAAAAATATATGGATTCTGTTTATTTTACACATATGTAGAAAAATCTGGGAGGATAAAATATAAAAATCTCACTGCGATTCTGGGATAAGGGGTAGTTTTTATTCTGTTTGTGCTTATCCATATTTCTTTTTTGTTGTTGTTTTAGAGACAGGGTCTTGTTCTGTCACCCAGGCTGGAGTGCAGTGGTGTGAGCATAGCTCACTGTAGCCTTGAAGTCATAGGCTCAGTCAATCCTCCTGCCTCAGCCTCCCAAGTAACTGGGGTTACAGGCTCCTGCCACCATGCCCAGGTAATTTTTTAAACAAGATTTATGGTTTCACTATGTTGCCCAGGCTGGTCTTGAACTCTTGGCCTCCCACCTACCAATCCTGCCACCTACCAAAATGCTGAAATTAGAGGTGTGAGTTACCATGCCCAGTCCCTCCCCTATTTTCTACACCACCATTTTATAATTCAAATAGGTTATCCTGAAGCCTTTTTTTTTCTTCATGAGCCAAAGTCTTATTTGTTCACTTCTTGCATCTGAAGTACTCTTCGATGACATTCTTGGCCTAAGATTCTTTGCCATAGTCCTTTACTACAACAACTGCAACCAACCACGTTATAGGGTTTTCCCTGTCAGTTTTACACAGGCCTACCCATTCCCCTAGTTTCTTGTTGTCATCAACCTTAATTAGTTTGGTTTGGTTTTAACAGGTCTCTTAATACTGTTCTGTAGCTCTAATTTTTTTTTTTTTAAACAGAGTCTCACTATGTCACCCAAGCTGGAGAGCAGTGGCACACTCATGGCTACCGCAGCCTTGAACTACTGGGCTCAGGCAATCCTTCTGCCTTAACCTTCTAAGTAGCTGGAACCACAGGCATGTACCACCACACCTGGCTGATTTTTTGATTTACTGTAGAGATGAGGTCTCACCATGTTGCTCCAGCTGGTCCCGAACTTCTGAGCTCAGACAGTCCTCTTGCCTCTGCCTCCCAAAGTGCTGGGATTACAAGCTTGTGCCACCGTGCCTGCCTGTAGCTCTATTGTTACTAAAACACATTCATATGCTAACCCACAGTATCCTGCAAGGATTTTCTTTTTTTTTTTGAGTCAGAGTCTCACTCTGTCACTCAGGCTAAAGTGTAGTGGCATGCTCATAGTCACTGCAGCCTCGACCTGCTGGGCTCAGGCGATCCTTCCGTCTCAGCCTTCCAAATAGCTGGAACTATAGGCACAAGCTACCACACCCAGCTAATTTTTGGATTTATTGTAGAGATGAAGTCTTGCCAAGTTGTCCAGGCTGGTCTTGAACCCCTGGGGCTCAGGCAATCCTCTCATCTCGGCCTCCCAGAGTGCTGGGATTATAGGCATGAGCCATCATGCCTGGCCCCGCAAGGATTTTCTTTTGTTTTTTTTTTTTTTTAAGTTGGAGTCTCACTCTCACGGCCACTGCAGTCTCAACCTGCTGGGTTCAGGCAATCCTTCTGCCTCAGCCTCCCAAGTAGCTGGAACTACAGGTATGCACCACCATGCCCAGTTAATTTTCTGATTTATTGTAGAGATGAGGCCTCGCCAAGTTGCCCAGGCTGGTCTCGAACCTGTGGGCTCAGGCAATCCTCTCTCCTCAGCCTCCCAAAGTGCTGGAATTATAGGCATGAGCCACTGCGCCCAGCCTGCAAGGATTTTCAAAGCTGTGACATTTCCTACTTTACCAAAGCATGTCCCCATTTGCCAAGGCAAGCATATAACTTATGGTCTAAACTATGACGATTTGAAAGGAGACAAGGGAGCTAAATCCTTAGGTGGCCTGGGAAGGTGCCCGAGGCCAAGTGCGCAAGGATGGCTGGGCAGGAAGGGGGCTGGGAACACTCACCTGGATGCCAGCTCAGGCTGGTAAAGGCCAATGTAGCTGCAGCTGGAGCCACTCCATGCGCAGTAGGGATCCCGGGCGAGGAGGCAGTCCCCACAGCTCCGGTACAGGCTACAGTTGGCCACAGGCACCTGGACCACGCTCAGGTTCGAGGCAGCATACAGCAGACCCTGCACAGCCAGACAAAAGGGATGAGAGGGGGGCTGGGCAGCCAGGGCCAAGGCCATTCCTGGCCCACATGCCCCAGGGAGCCCTGAGGGACCTCCATCATGTTCCCAGCACCCCTGCTTTCTGACAGCCTGTGCCATGAGCCCAGATCGCGTATCTTTCCATCTTGCTAGAGCAAGAGAGGAAAAGCTGCGTGGGGACAGCTTGGAGAAAATGGAGGGGCATCCCCAAGCACTCTGCCCTGTCTGCTCACCCGGTGGGTGTCCAGGAGCAGGTTCTGCACGGGCTGTCCTGATGGGAAGATCTGGAGCTCCTCAATGACGTGCGCCCTGTTGCCCACGCTCACTGCCTTGTGCAGCCGGCCGTCACCTGGAATACAGACAGGACTCAGGCCCTAGGTGGAGCTGCTGCCCATGACCCACCGGCCACGCCCCTCCTCCCACTCCAGCCAGTTGTGCTGCACTCACGGGTGCCCAGGAAGAGGACATCATAGGCATGGCGCAGGCCGGGGACACGGTGCACGACCACGCGCTGGTAGCGGGCCCGTGGCTGTAACAGCAACAGGCGGCTGCGGACCTGCTCATCCATCAGGAAGTGGTCCTTGAGGAAGAGCAGCACGCGGTAAGGGAGATCCAGGGACGAGTTGATCATCTGTTCCCGGGCACTATTGGTGATGCACTGGAGGAGAAAAGGCGGCAGCGTGAGGGCAGCAATACTTCAGGGCAGCAAGCAGGTGGGGGGTCCTACCTCCCCAGGGTCGGCAGCAGTGCCTGTCCCATCCTTGGGAGCCAGGGCACAACCCATGCAGATCCAGTGAGTCATCATGCTGGCCTGAAGGCCCCAGGGAAAGCCCGGGGTATGGGGAAACCAAGGGCTTGGGGGGTCTCCTTGCTGCCCCTCCTCCCTGCCCACCGCCCCTCACCCTCACACACACAGGTCTTGTCCCCGTGACCATGCTTCCTGCTCCTCAGAGTCCTTTCCCTAGTTCACTCAGGAAGCTCCGGCTGAGCAAAGTGTCCTCGTGTGGCCTATCTAGTTAGCTCCTGCGCCAACCTGGGCTTCCTGAAATTCTGAGAGCAGCCCCATACCGTCTCTCAGAGGCCCTGGGGGACTGAGCTCCATTGCCCACCGCCATAAGGGCTCACCGACACGCCCTTCCTGGCTGTCTCCCTCCTTCTCTCCACCTTCCCTGCTTCCCAGCATCACCTTCCAAATCAACCACTGGCACATATCTCCTTGGCCATGAGTTGAAGTTCATAGGCTAGAGGGAGGGAAGAAAGGGCCATTTCCCTGTGGCCTGGTCATTCGGTCACTTAGTAATTAAATAAGGAGTTCACAGTCGAGTAGCAGGGAGACCAGCCGAAGGGATGATTTTTTTTTTTTTTTTTTTTTGAGTTGGAGTCTCATTCTGTCACCCAAACTGGAGTGCAGTGGCCGCTCCAAGTCACTGCAGCCTCGACTCACTGGGCTCCGGCGATCCTTCTGCCTCGGCCGTCCGAGTGGCCGGAATTATAGGCATGCACTACCATGCCTGGCTGATTTTTTTGATTTTTTGTAGAGATGAGGTCTTGCCAAGTTGCCCAGGTGGATCTCGAACCCGCGGGTTCAGGCAATCCACTCACCTCAGCCTCCCAAAGCACGGGATTACAGGCTGAGCCACCGAGCCTGGCTCGAAGGGATGATTAAAGAGTACACAGACAGCACCTGAGACAGAACGGAAGCCATTCTGACATTCTTGGTCACATCTAACCCAGTAAGACAAGGAGGCCTGGACTTATGTCTCCATTTCAAAGATGAAAAACAGATTCGGAGAAGTCAAGTAATTTGCCTGAGGTTAGGCAGCCTTGGTGCCTGCATGGTGTGGGAACTCGAGTCTTCCCAGCACCCACTCTGGGTACAGGGAGCCAGTACCTACCGCTCCAGGCCGGGGAATGGGCACCGGCTGGGTCACAGTGTACCATTGCCGCGTCATGCGGTTCACCTCCTTGTAGAGGCCGCTGAAGACCTTCTGCACGTCCCTCATGGTGAAGACGCAGATGGCAGAGGCCTCTGTGGTACCCCTGTGCCTGCAAAGCAAACAACCAGATTAACCCAAGCCCTGGAGATTCAGAATGAGGCCAGTTGGGCCCAAGGCCAGTCCTTGGTCCCCCCCATCCCAGCCACCCTTCACCCTCCCATCCCTAGCGAACACCTGGGGCCTACCACTGGGAGGTGAAGACACCATAGAAAAGGGTGTCGCGCCAGTCCTGGGGGCTGGGGCTCAGTGTGAAGACATCTTGCAGCACATTGAATGGGAAGCCATCATCGGGCCGCGAGCACAGCAGCTGGGCCTTGAGGAAGGACGTCCACCGCCGCTGCAGCACTCGATCACCACCCTTGTCGCCCTGGAGGGGAATGGGCTGGGCTCAGGCACTGGCCAGTGTGAGGGGAGGCAAGAGACCTCCCCAGACACCAGGAATGAAGGACAGGCGAAAGCCAGCACCGAGTTCCATCTAAAGTGAAGAACACTCGGGGGCAGCGTACGTGTTCCATCAGGAGGGTACGTTCCTCACCGTGGACCATGAAGAACTGGGGACCACGCAGAGTCTATCTAAATACAGAAAGGTAGCTGGGCGCGGTGGCTCATGCCTATAATCCCAGCACTTTGGGAGGCTGAGGTGAGAGAATTGCCTGAGCTCACGGGTTCGAGACCAGCCTGGGCAACTTGGTGAGACCTCACCTCTACAATAAATCAAAAAATTAGCCAGGTGTGGTGGCTCATGCCTGTAGTTCCAGCTACTTGAAAGGCTGAGGCGGAAAGATCGCTGGAGCCCAGCAGGTCAAGGCTGTGGTGGCCGTGAGCGTGCCACTGCCCTCCAGTTTAGGCAGTAGAGTAAGACTCCAACTCAAAAAAATAAAATAATAAAATATGCCGGGCTCGGTGGCTCAGCCTGTAATCCCATGCCTTTGGGAGGCTGAGGTGAGTGGACTGCCTGAGTTCATGGGTTCGAGACCTGCCTGGGCAACTTAGTGAGATCTCATCTCTACAATAAATGAAAAACTTAGCCGGGTGTGGTAGCGTGCACCTGTAGTTCCAGCTACTTGGAAGGCTGAGGCAGAAGGATCGCCAGAGCCCAGCAGGTCGAGGCTGCGGTGGCCGGGAGCGGCCACTGCACTCCAGTCTGGGCGACAGAGTGAGATTCCAACTCAAAAAAACAAATAAATAAAAATAAAATAAAATAATAAAATAAAAACAGATAAATATAGAAAGATGTCCATGATTCACTGACAGGCAAACAAGGATGCCCAAGGACCTCAACTCAATCCAGCCTAACTCATGTGTGTGTGGATGCTAATAACATAAATATGCATGTAGTTACACATATGCAAAAAAAGATTAGCAAGGGACATTCTGAAATGTTAACAGGGTCAGGTGCAGTGACTCACACCTGTCATCCCAGCACTTTGGGAAGCTGAAGCAAGAGGAATGTCTGAGTCCAGAGGTTTGAGACCAGCCTGGGCAACTTGGAGATAACTTATCTCTACAATAAATAAAAGAAATTAGCTAGGTGGGGTGGTGCGTGCCTGTAGTTCCAGTTACTTGGAAGGCTGAGGTGGGAGGATCGCCCGAGCCTAGCAGGTAGAGGCTGCGGTAACTGTGATCATGCCACTGTACTCCAGCCTGGATGACAGGGTGAGACTCCAACACAAAAAATGAAATGAAATAAAATGTTAACAGAGAACCCTTCTTGTGGTGGGGCAGGGGGCTTATGATACCAAGAGTTCACATTTAGTCATTGCCACCCACATTTCTAAGAGCTTCACATGGATTAATTTAGTCCATTGCACTAATCCATATACCAACTCCAAAGTCATATTATTCCCATTTAATAGATGGGGAAACCGCTCAGCTATAGGGTGAGGGACAAGCCCAAGATCCTAGACCAGCAGGGTTTGAATCTGAGTAGTCTGCCTCCCCAGTCTGCGCATGATGCTACACCACCTTGTTATTTTGTAAATGATTTTTATGTGTTCATGTCTACATCTTCACTTTTTTTACGTAAAAAATAAAACAAAACAAAAAACTGTAATCCCAACAATTTGGGAAGCTGAGGTGGGGGATTGCCTGAGTCCACATGTTTGAGAAGAGCCTGGGCAACTTGGCAAGACCTCATCTCTACAATAAATCAAAAAATTAGCTGGGCATGGTAGTATCCACCTATGGTTCTGGCTACTTGGAAGGCTGAGGCAGAAGGATGGCCTGAGCCCAGCAGGTCGATACTGGGGTGGTCGTGAGCATGCCACTGCATCCTCAACCTGCTGGGCTCAGGTAATCCTTCCACCTTAGCCTTCCAAGCAGCTGGAACTATAGGTGCATACCACCACACCCGACTAATTTTTTCATTTATTGTAGAGACGAGGTCTTGCTAAGTTGCCCAAGCTGGTCTTGAAGCCCTTGGCTCAGTCGATTCTCTTCCCTCTGCCTCCCAAGGTGCTGGGATTATAGGCACAAGCCACTTCACCTGACACCCAGCACCTTGGGAGACTGAGGCAGAAGGAATGTTTGAGCTTAGGAGTTTGAGACCAGCCTGGGCAACATAGCAAAACCTCATCTCTACAAAAAAACAAAATATTTGCCAGGCATGGTGGCTCAAGCCTGTAATCCCAGTACTTTGGGAGGCCAAGGCAAGAGGACTGCCTAAGCCCAGGGGTTCAAGACCAGCCTGGGCAACATGGCGAGATCTTGTCTCTACAACAAATCAAAACAATAGCCAGGCGTGGTAGTGCATGCCTATAACTCCAGCTACTTGGAAGGCTGAGGTGGAAGGACTGCCTGAGCCCAGTAGGTAGAGACTTTTTGGTGAGCTGTGATCTTGCCACTGCACTCCAGCCTGGGTGACAGAATTAGACCCTGACTCAAAAAATCTAAAAGGAAGCCGGGCTTGGTGGCTCAGACTGTAATCCCGCGCCTTTGGGAGGCTGAGGTGAGTGGATTGCCTGAGCCCGCGGGTTCAAGACCTGCCTGGGCAACTTGGCGAGAACTCATCTCTAGAATAAATCAAAAATTAGCCAGGCGTGGTAGCGAGCGCCTGTAGTTCCAGCTACTGGGAAGGCTGAGGCGGAAGAATCGCCAGAGCCCAGTAGGTCGAGGCTGCGGTGGCCGGGAGCGGCCACTGCACTCAAGTCTGGGTGACAGAGTGAGACTCCAACTCAAAAAAAAAAACAAAACAAAAAAGGAGACAAAGGAAAAGCCATTGGCAGAGCTGTTCTTCCCTGAAGGATGGGAAAGGCCACCAATGCAGTGACCCTGTAAGCTGTGGCACCTCTGGGGTCAATACCCGGCAGCCCATGTTCCTTACCTTGCAGATGCGGGCGATGCGGGACACGATGGTTTTCTCAAAGAACTCGAATTCCTGGCCGGTCTCACTGAAGAAGAAGTAGATCTTATCGTCATCCCCTTGCAAGTTGCCTAGGCTCTCGGGAATGTAGGCTGAGGCAACAAAGGCTGGGTCTGTAGGGTGTAGTGGGGAGTATGGAATCAGCTCAGAAACTCAGGGCGCAGGTCCTGCTGGGGGAGACTGCCCCGTCCTAGGGCCCGACTGCCTACTGGGCAGATGGTGGGAGGATGTCACCTTGCAGCCACTTGAGAGAGCTCTCGGTCTTGGTAGGGTGAAGGCTTTGGGTCCGGGAGATGGTCGCGTCATTCCCCAGAAAGTTGCTGATCGTTCCAACATAGAGCTCGCCATCTGCCAAGAAAACATTCTCATGGGAACAAGCCCAACAGCATAGCCCCTTCCCCCTGCTCAGGGCCCACCCAGAGTGACCCCAGTGCTGCCCATCTTTCCTGTGATAGTCAGAGAAGGAAGCAAGAATTTGGGAAGGCCAAACTCAAAGCCAGCCCATAGCCACTCTGCACCCTGGGAATCAGCACAGCTTGGACCCATCAGCTCAGGACCTACCACCCTGCCCAAAGCCAGTTCTCTGGCCCTGTGCCCACACCCACCCCCACATGGAGCCTTAATGAACCTATCCTGCCCCCCCAGCACTCACCAACCATCAGGGCCGTGGACTTGAAATTGGGGTTAAAAGGACAACGGCCTTTGCCATCTTCCAGGAGGACATCCCCCGCCTCATTCTTCGCCAAAGTGAAGTTCTCCACAATCTGTAGGGAAGCAGACAGGTTGGCTCAGGGGCATGCCAGGGAACGAGACATGGATTTGGCAGAAAAGGAGAAAGGAGTGCTGGTCTGACTCCAAAGCTGGTACTCCATGGCCAAGTGCCGTGGAGCACGCCTGTAATCCCAGCACTTTGGGAAGCTGAGGCAGAAGGATTGCTTGAGGTCAGGAGTTTGAGACCAGTCAGAGAAACATAGCAAGATTCCACCTCTACAAAAAATAAAATAGTTAGCTGGGTTTGGTGCCATGTGCCTGTGAGCCAGATCTTTGAGAGGCTGAGGCAGGAGGATCACTTGAACCCAGGAATTTTAGGCTGCAGTGAGCTGAAACTATGCCACTGCATTCCAGCCTGGGTGACAGAGTGAGACTCTGTCTAAAAAAAAAAAAAAAAACGCTGGTGCCCCAATCCATAACCACGGAGGTCACCTTCTGCCAGAGCATGTGGAGGGTGGGAATGCAAAGCTGTGTGTACATGCCGAGGGCGCTGTACAAGGGAAGACGCAAGAATCAAGCAAGGACAAAGAAAACACACGAGAAGGCAAGGGAGAGCAGCGAGTTGTGAGCTGGACAGGATCTTCGCGCATGGGTGACTGCATGCGCCCCTTCCTCGGCCCTCCCAGCTGTTGGAGCTGGGCTGGGTGCCAGGGTGATGGGCCTCAGGGCTCTCAGAGTTAGTGCTCCCTAGAAGCCTCCCCTTGTTCCCTGCCTTTCACCAGGGGTTTCTGCTAAAGAACAGCTCCCTGGGGCAGAAAAGGGGGCAGTCCCCAGGCCAGCTCCAGGCCTGAGGAGGGGGCACTCACGATGTAGGTGCACTGGGGGCTGAAGGCCGCGGTGCCACAGGTGAACAGGTGGCTACTGTTGAGTGGCAGGAGGATCTTGACGTAGTTTTGACAGTCACGCTGGGGAAAGGAGAGGAGGATGTCAGGCCCAGCCCAAACATAGCCACCAGGGGGCACTGCCGAGCCCTCCCCACCAGACCCAAGGCCCAGCCTGGGACCTCTGCTCCTGGGATCTGGGGATAGGACACTCATGTCTGGGATCACATGAGAATCCAGGAACTTCCTGGGAAAGAGGAGAGAGTGAGTGCTGCAGGGGCTTTGGGGTACAGTGAATTTGGTGACTGGCAACTCTCCTTCAGTCTGAGGGTGAGGGCGCAGAATCCCACTCCAGGGTCCTCTTCAACTCAGTAAAAACCACAGGTCCCTACCAAGCAACCTGGAGAGGAAGCCACAGCCCAGAGCAGGAGGAAGCACTCAGCCCTGACCCTTGCACCCCAATTCACGCATCGGCCTCATGAGCAAGGCTGACAGGAGCCTCCAAGTGAGCTTCACTCCCCAAAGTTCCATTAACGCAATTCCTTTTCCTTGTTGAGGCCCTGGGCCTTGGAGTAGGCCTTGACTCCCATGTGTTATCCCTACAATTTCCCCCAGGAGATCCTGCTTGCTGCCTCTAATGGGCATCACCCCGGCCTGAGCCACGATCCTCGCCTCTCACTGCTCTCCTGCCTTCTGTCCCCTCCTATGGAGGCTACTGTCTACGGGGCTAGAGTCACCCTGAGGACACAGGCAAGAACACGTCACTCCTCTGCTCAACCCTCTATTAGTTTCTCAAATCTCTCAGAGTGAAACGCCATGTCCTGCTCCAAAGTACGCTCCAATCAGCTCTCCTCTCCTGATCTTGGCTCAGAAGTCACTTTATTATAATAAACAGTCACCTGACCACCTTTGGTTTTTTTTGTTTTTTTTAAATTGAGGGATTTTTTGTTTTACTGGGTTTTTTTTCTTTTTCTTTCTTTCTTTTTTTTTTTTTTTTGAGTTGGAGTCTCACTCTGTCGCCCAGACTGGAGTGCAGTGGCTGCTCCCGGCCACCGCAGCCTCGCCTGCTGGACTCCGGTGATCCTTCCGCCTCAGCCTTCTGAGTGGCCAGAATTACAGGCACGCGCTACCATGCCCGGCTGATTTTTTGATTTATTGTAGAGATGAGGTCTCGCCTGCCCAGGAGGGTCTCGAACCCGCGGGCTCAGGCAATTCACTCACCTCAGCCTCCCAAAGGCGCGGGATTACAGGCTGAGCCACCAAGCCCGGCTTTTTTTTCTTTTTCACAATTAAATCTCCATTGTCTTAAGGTACATGGACACAGAACAAGTACTTAATAAATGTTAGCGGAATAATAAAAGGGCTGTCAGGACTTGAACCTGTCTTGACTTGAACCCGTGTCTGAACCAAGTCTGGTGCTCTTTTGCCTTCGCCTTGGCTATCATCTGCTGCACTTGGGACCAGAAAGTCTCTGGGAATGGTGGGGCATCCACTAGAAGAACCTTGGGTTGGACCAGACCCCACCCAATGGTGTGGCCAAAACCAAAACAGAATCTGTCAGACCTGCTACCTCAAGGACCATCTGTAAAAGGACACAACTCCCGCCCCACATAATCACTGCTCATGCTGTACAATGACATTGTATTTGGCATGTATTATATTCCAGGTGCCCTAGGCCTATCAGTTCACTGAATCCTTACTGTAAGACCAGTGAGACAGGCATCATTATCCCCATTTTGCAGGTGGGCAGACTGAGGCTCATAGAGGTGAACCCACTTGTCTGAGGTTATACAGGTAATAAGCATAGGGCTGGGATTCCAGCCCAGGTTGGGCCATCTCAGAAGCCCGTGACCTTTCCACCACATCTGGCTGTGTCTGCTCCCACCTCCTGCCACCACTCTCCATCCCTCCTGCAGCCTGCCTCCCCGCTGGTGCTGGCTCACCTGTGGGTCCCTGCCCTTGAAGGTGCACACCTTTTTCTTCTCTGCACCTGCACTCCATGGCAGCTGGAGAATATGAAAGGGAACAGTAAGCATGTAGAGAAATGGAGGATTTGCTGAACCTCCCTCCTCTCCCATCTGCATCCTCCTCAGACCCAAGCCAACCTTCCCATCCAACCTTCCTCTGCCGGCTTCTGCCCAGTCTGGTCAGCTCTGGGCCACATCTCTCACCTCCTGGTACTTCCCGCCTGGCAGGAAGCTGTGGTTGCTATCAAGTGCCAAGACGGCCTCTCGGGCACCCACGTACAGAGTCTTGCCATCCTCGCTCAGCAGAAGGGCTGTGTAGTTAGTGATGTTTTCCATTTTAAATTTGAGGAATGGCCTCTCTTCAGAGCCTGGGGAGAAGAAGGTAGATGTGACCTGGGGCCACCCCTTCCACGAGGAACCTCTTACGCCAACCTCTAGAACGGCCCGTTTAATGGAAGGTGATAGGGTGGCAAGAGGCTGGGGCCAGGAGGATCAGGTTGAACAGGAATGGCATTCTTGGTTGCTCAAACATAACATAAGAAACAGTGCACAGAGGTGTATGTTAAAGAAGATTAATGATAGCACCACTCACACGAATGACAAAGTGCAAACAATCTAAGAGTCAGTCGAACCACAGCGGACTGGATGAAAATAAAGGATAACCCTCTAATTTAATGAAATACTATGCAGCTGGTAAAAATGATGTTGCAGTAGAAACTCCAGAAAATCAAAACAAGCAAGAAAGGCACAGCCAGAATATCAAGCAAACTAAAATATAAAGTTGAGCATATACTCGAATACTCAGAAAGGAAAATACATTTAACATTTTCCTTTGAGTGACATTAGACCCAAAGAGAAGGAAGCATAAGCACAGCCCATTCCTGAGCCCTTGTTTAAATGCAGAGTGCTGGTCTTCAACTCAGAGCACCAGCCACAGTCACTCACAGAGACTGATGGGAATGCGATGAAACAGAATGGGAATGTGATCAGCCTTGACCTCAGACACAGGAACGTCCAACAGACAGACATAAGGATGCAGTAGGGCAGTGGAGGGGGGCGTTGAGGGCGAGTGGAAACTGTAACATCTTCATGTGAGAGCAAAGAGGGTCACAAGGGTGCTGTCAGTGGCTAGTGGGAATACGAAGTCGAGGTTTAAGTGTATTATTGCAACTGCAGAAGTGATCACTAAAGGAAGTATGGTGGTAGCACATGCAGGGAGGAGGAAAAGGGTGATGGGAGTGATGGAAGTGGTATAAGCATTTTCCTTAACGATATGGAGGAACAAATGGTGGAGCAAGAACCTTAAATGATTAAGAGGTGCTGCTTTTAAACAGGCCTAGGGCTGGGAGAGACCCAAACGATTTTTGCTTTTTACAATAAGCCCTACTACACTTATAGAAGAATGTGCCTGCATCCTCAACACAAAATTTAAGTAACACTGTTACAGAATGTGTAATGACAAGGAAAGATACTAATTATCTACCACTAAGTGAAAGTGAAGATTGTAAAATAGTATGTATGATCAGATTCTATTTTTTGTAGGAAAAATATAAACATAGAAAAATAACCCAGAAGGTTGTATCATACACAACAGCGAAAAGTGGGACCCCTGGTAGGATTCCAAGTAATTCACTTGTTATGATTTTGTGATTCTACAATAAGCAGGTTGTAGTTATGCAATGGGAAAAATATAAATTAGAGAGAAAGGGGGAAGAAAAAAAGAAACACATCCACCCATCCACCAGGGTACTGCTTATGTTTTGGGTAACTAATAGAAAGAAAAATTCTTTTTAAAATTCTAAGCAGCTAATGAGAACAGAAAAACAACCAAGAGCAGCCACCCTGCCCAACCTCAGGCATACCCCAACTGAGCAGTGATGACGACCACGCAGACACCACAGTCTCACCAGGCTGAGAAAGCACAAAATGCGACATGCCCAACCAAGCAGCTGTGAAGACGTCATGTGTGCTTACTTGTCCAGTGTTTTTACATACCCCCAGCCTTGTTCCACAAACAGCAAGGAAACACAAAGAAAAGAAAGCAATGAAACATCAGCATTAAAATCAGGAGTGGAGAAAAGAAATCTGAAGAAAAAAAAGTCTAAACCAGCAAGGAAGAAAAGAGTCCCCTAAGCAGGTGAACAGGGTTTCGCTCGGCTTAGAGATGGGCTGTACCTTTTGCATGGGACCTCCTGGTGGCTGATGAACAAAGGGAAACGAGGCGACTTTGCCCCCACTGTGCAAGAGGAAAACCTAGGTGGGGTTCTTAGCAAACCCACCAAGACTGGGCAAGACAGCCGCGCACTAGTCAACAGAACAATGGGGTGTCAAGACTGTTTCCTACAAGGTCTCCCAGTGAGGGAAGGTGGTGGTGCAAGAGGACCCATGCAGGGGTCTATGGGGAAGAGTTTGGCTCTAGGCTGGGAGTCTGGTCACACTCTGAAACATTAGGGACAAGTCACAGGGACAAGTCCCACCCACAGATCAGAGCCTAAAATCAGCTCTAAAATCATACAGCACAGCTGTGGTGCAGTGAGGACTCTCAACTAGTAGGAGTCTCTCTAGCTAAGCCCAGAATCTAGTGATTCTAGGACTCTGCCTCAGAGCTGACCCTCATCGCTTCCTGTCAGCACTCGATGCTCTGGGAGGCCCCCTCACTTCTCCCAGAACCGAAGTGTCCCCAACACGTTGCCTGTGTCTTGTGCCACAAGAACACGCAGCCTGACCTTCCTGTGCTCTGCTCCTGGGAAGAACCACCAACCCAAGGAGACCCTTCCCCTGGGCTGCCACGGGCCCACTGTGCTGGGAAGGTGCAGTGTTTTGCTCGCTGCATATACTAATTCTGTGAGGCACTTACTGTTGTTACCCGTTTACAAATAATGAAATCAAAGCTCAAAGAGTTTAAGCAATTTACACAAAGCCCCATAGCAAAAGAGGAGCCCAGATGGGGGCTGGTCCAGGGGGTTTCCTTCCCAAGCCATGGTCCGCAGTCACCTGAGATGTGCTCTAGCACCAGGGCTGCCCCTAGAGATTCTGTTTAAATGGTCCGGCCCAGGGCACGAGAATGTGCAGTGTTACCAGCTCCTGGGTGACTCTGAAGTCAGCAGTCCGAGGACCACACTCTGAGAAGCACCAAGCAGGTTCTTCTTTTAGGGTATGTCGATGGCATCTCAGTGAGCAGCAGTTTCCTCACATAGGTCATGGGGTCACAAAAAATATAAAGTTAGGATTCTAGGAGTCTTATAAGTCAGGGAGACCAAAGCCAAGAGCCACTGCGCTCCCTCATCACGCAACCCTTACAGAGCTCACAGAAAGCAAGGGTTGCTTCCAGTCTGCCAAGGTATTCAGGGGTGTTTCCACCTGGGCAGGGCCCACAGGGCTAGGCAGCAGGCTGTCCTTGGAATCTGTCCAGTGCAGACACGCCAAGAGTCAGAGATAAGCCTGGGTCCCAGGTGGCAGCTCAACCCCGCTCAGACCTGGAGGGAGTAGGGACCTGCCCCGGGGCCCACAGACAGAGCCCAGCCTGGCTGGAGGGGAAGCCTGGGCACCGGCCAGCCCAGTTCAGCCCAGCAGCCAGCTGCTGAGAACCCCCATGTCTTTCAGTCAGGCAGAGAACACAGTGACTGAAATGAAAAAGGGACAGAAAGTAGAATGTGCCTTGGCCAAGTGAGTGAGGGGCCGCTTACTCCAAGCCTTCCCGCTCTGGGGAATCCTCTGCACGCCGGCCCTTGTCCCTCTGCCCTGAGCCTCAGACTCAAAGCCATGGTGTGCAGATGCCCTGGCAACCTCACCAGGGCTGGTCAGTGGGGCTGGCTTTCCAACTGCGAGTCTCAACAAGATAGAGACGAAGACTGCAGACTGGAGTTAGAGACCTGGGTTCACACCCAGCCTCTGCCACTTACTAGCTATGTGCCACTAGGATATGCCATGTAACCTCTTAAAGCCTCACTTTTCCTTATCTGCAAAATGGGGACAATAATAGCACTTTGCCTCATAAGGTTGCTATGAGAAGAAATGAGATTATGTATGTAAATAATAATATACCTAATAACCCACATTTACTGAGAGCTTTGCTCAAAACAACTTTGCACACGTTACCCCAGCGTGGCACGGTGTCTGGCACATGATCAACACTCAATGAGTGGCTCAAAAACAAAATCCAAAAGCCCTGCAGGAAAATCCAGCCCAGCGAGAGCTGCCAGAGATACAGAGCTGCTTGGGGAGTCAGCCTCCCTCACCCATGTAGTCAGAGAACTAATCCTGGGTCATTCTAACCCCTGCCCACACCCTGTTCCCTCGAGGGTCTCACAGCCAAAGCAGAGACCATCAGCTCAGAACCAGGGATGTGAATTACAGGTGTGAGCTGGTCTGTGCACAGCAGTGGTTTCAGTGGTGTTGCTGTCTAAAAGCCCAGGTGCCTGGCTCACCTGCAAAATGACAGTGACTGCACAGACGTCTGCACGGGGCCCCGCCTGAGCCTGCCCGTGTATGTGTGTGTGCCCCTGTGCGCACCACACTGCAGGGCTTGTCCAGGCTTGTGTACTCTGTGCAGAGGTGACTGGGAGGTGGATGTTTCTGCCCTTCGCTCCCTGGGAGGAGGGCTGGTACTCCTTGGGGTCAGTCTTAGCTTTTATGTTGTTCTCTGTGTGCCAAAGAGCCTCTCGGTCTCCTGGGCTGCCTGTGCTGCTCAGACATCCTCTAAGTCCATCCACCTAGCAGGTTAACCCAGTATTGAGAAGCCAGGCCTGCCTGAGGTTGCAGCCGGTTTTCCCAGTCAGGACGAAACCTCTCCGTCCACCCTGGTGGGCCTAAGCCGGTGGCTTCTCCAGGGCCAGCTCCACTAAGTAGACCACCCCCAAGAAGGCAGCATGGGGTCTGAGCTGGGACTGCCCCAGTACCCCAGCCTCCTCGGAGCCTCCTCATCAGAGTCACCAGCAGGGTCCCACTCCCCACCCCATGGGCGTGGGGCTCTCAGCAGGAAGTGATGTGGGAACAACTCAGCCCCCAGCCCCTTCTAGACTTTCCCCCTTCCCTGTGACTCAGCCGGAAGTATCGAGCTCTCCGAGGTGAGACGGGAAAAGGGCTCAGCACCATCCCCACCCCCACCGTGGGCAGTCCCCACCCTGGGCCAGCCAGTGAGCTGCAGTGGCACCGTGACTCAGAGCCCCACCCTACCTTTCTCTCCACCATGGCTCCAGGCACCCACAGCCAGACGCTGACCTGGCCCCAGCATCCCACCCCCTGCAGGCCCCAGCAGGATTAGGCCAAAAAACACCAGCTTCCCTGTGGAGTCAGAGCAGGAAGGGGGCCTCCGCTGCAGGGAGGCGCCAGCTGCCCTTCCTCCCTGGCACGTCATGCCGAGTCACCAGAACCTTGGAACCACTGTGCAAGCAGGACCACCAACGCCAGGGCGGAAGTGCTGACTGAGCAGCAGTCGGCGGCAAACTGGGACACGGTTGGCCGACCTGACACACTTCCTTCCTTCCACACCACCCATGCTGGGGCAGGGCAGCCTGATAGGCAAGAAGTGGCCTCTTCCCCAGGCTGTGAGTGTAGAGGAGTGCGCCAAACTCTGCCGTCACCAAACCAGAGTGAGGGCAGAGTCCCCAGCCAGCGAAGGGTCACTCTGACCGGGGGGAAGGGCTGTGTGCCAAAAGTGTTCCCAAGGGACTAAGGTCACCCAGAAAGAGGCAAGGAAGGCAGCCTCAAACCCTTGCGCTCCCGGGTGGGCATACTCTGGAAAGCCTGCCTCCCGTCTGGCTACTGCTTATGGCCCCAAGTGAGCAGGCCAGAGCCCCTGGGCGGCCCCAGCCTTAGCCCAGGACCTGTGCCACAGCTGCACTGGCTGCTGCAGTCACCTCAGGAGCCCACCTCCACCAGGTGGCTCCTTGGGGCCCACCCAGGACCACGGCCAGCTCCCCCTTCCCTCTGCTTGTGGCTGGCTCTGCCCTGACAATCCACCCCTCCCCCTCCTGTGGCTCTGCCCAAGGGTCTGCCTTTCTCTCATAGATGTCTCTACTTTTTCTAGGAAATCAGGCCCATCAGGCATCAACAACCTCAACTCCCCACCCCGATCGCCTCAGGGACCAAATCCTGTGTCGTCAACTCTACTTCTGAGAACTCAAGCAGCTTTTTTTCTTCAAAGTCCATTCCAGAAGTCTATGTGCCTCCCTCCCCACCTTAGACAAATTCCTGAAGAGAACAGCTGCCTCCCGCCAGCCCTGTTCCTCACCTCCCACGCACTCCACAGGACTTGGGCCTCAACCAGACCCATGCCCAGCAGGGCCAGCCCTGCCCAGGACCCACCTCAAGGCCAATCCCCAGACACGGGTCACGCCACCTTGGTGAGGCTCCCTATCCTCCAGGTGTCTGGGGCCCCTCAGTCTCAAGGATTACTTCCTGTCTCCCTCACACTTATCTGAGCCTCCAGCTCTTGAAGAACTAAAGTATTTTAGCACATACTAAGCCCTTTACATGGATGAAGTCACCTACCCTCACAAGACACTTCCATTTTGGGTGAAAGTTTCCTAGCTGGGAAGGCTGTTGGCATTGGGATCTGAACCCAGGCTACCTGGCTCCAGAGTTACTAACCACCCCTCAAGGCTGTGCTCCCCAGTGTTCCTGTACTGTGCTCTGCCCTTGGCCTTGCTCTTCTTACTCTGCGCAAGTCCTTGGCCACACATCCATGCTCCTCACTAACGACCGATAACCCCGAAACCTCTTCGTCCAATCACCAGGCCCTACTGTGCAGACCCTTGTGGGCACTTCCCGTCACCACCCCTTCCTGTCCCACTCCCTGGCTTGGGCTCTTGGGTCTGGTGTGGCACCACTCGCCTGAGCGCCACACTCTCCTCCTCCCTCTCCATCCCCACGGACATCCAATCTACAATCAAATCCTACTAATTTTCCCTCCTTGGTATTTTCCAGATCCCCCTCCTCACTGCCCCCACTGGCACAGTCCTGAGCCAGGCCCCTGTCCTCTCACCCAAGCCACTATGGCAGCCTCCCAACAGGCTTCCTGTCTCCAGGCCATGCTGCAGCCAGAGGGCTCTCTGGGAACTGTCACTGCGTCATATAACATCTTCAATGATGCCCCATCGTCTAAGCACCTAACCCGCCAGCCCTTGCCACCCACCCACCTCCCATTAATGGAGTGACACAGAACTGTAACTCAAAGGCCCACTTCTCATCTCTGGCCTTTGCTTCCTTTTGACTCACACTCATCCTTTGAGATTCAGCTTGGTTTTTCCTCTTCCAGGAGGCCTTCCTGAATCTCCAGCTGACCAAGGGCTCTTCTCTATGTGTCCATGATATCCTGTTCACACCTCCTGCAGTGCACTGGTGACACTGATGACGCTGATGGTCTTTCTGTGTCCATCTCTTCCACCAAACTGCGAGCATCTTAAGGATCAAGACCATGTCTTATTCATATCTGTATCACCTGAGCAGGTGGGCTCTCAGCAGATGTTCCTATATGTTTGTTGATCGAAAGAATGACTGAGTTCCCCTAATTCAAAGTGTTTGGGTCCAGGGAGGGGCTCCAGATTCAAGGGGGCAACGTGGAGTCCTGAAGCTCCATGCTCATAAGAGTGTGTCTGAAAAGCACTGCGCCTACTCTGCCCCTCCCCAAAGCCTTACCCTGGAATCCCAGGGTCCACAGATAGAAGTGTGACAGCTGAAAGTACCATAGGAAGACAGGAGACAAGCCTCAGGAACCACAAGGGCACAAAGCAGGCAGTCAGAAGACCTATGTATGAGTCCTGACTTTATCACTGATCTGCTGTGCAGCCCCTGGACATGTCACCTGACCTCTGAGAGGGAACCCTGGCAGGATCGCTGGGAAGACCAAATAAACCCAGCATGTGGAGGTGCCCAGCTCTGCACAGAGTAGGGGTCACCAACAACCACTCCTCCCACTCTTTGCCGTCCTTCCTCCCTTCTCTTGCTCCAGAACTTTCTTACACACAGGATGGGCAACACGCTTTTCCTGGGCGAAGGCCCAGCACCCTGGACACCTCGGATGCCCACTCCTGCAGGGAAGGAAGGGACAGGACTGAGGCTGAGGGTGCAGCCACTTGGAGGCAGGATCTCTCTGAAGAGGTTAGCCCAGAGGAATTCTGCTACATGCAAGGGGCCTCAGCCTTGCCAGATCTTCAGAAAAGCTGGAAACCTGGATTTTCATGTAAAACTTCCTAAGCTTTAAATATCAGCAACTAATTAAATTTTTTTTCTTCTTTCTTTTATTTTGTTTTTGAGTGAGAGTCTCACTCTGCCATCCAGGCTAGAGTGCAGTGGCACAATCACGGCTCACCAGCCTTGACCTCGTGGGCTCAGATGGTCCTTCTGCTCCAGCCCCCCTCATAGCTGGGCCTAAAGGTGCACACCACCAGGCCTGGCTAATTTTTAAAAATTTTTTGCAGAGATGAGGTCTTGCTATGTTGTCTAGACTGGTCTTAAATTCCTGGGCTCGAGTGATCCTCCTGCCTTGGCCTCCCAAAATGCTGGGATTACAGGAATGAACGACTGCGCCCAGCCTAATTAAAATTTTTCTAAAACACTTGAAGGTCAAACAAAATATATCTCCAGGTTTGCTCTGGCCCACTGCCCCTCAGCTTGCAAAACTCTTGAGCATTTGCCTCCCAGTACCATACACCGCATTCCTGGCCAAGTCTGCCAGCTCTGTCCTATTACCAACCGTGGCTGTGCCACAGGGGCCTCAGCTGGATCCCTCATCCTGTCTAGGAACTGGCCTCCACAGATTTCTTTACCAGATGGAAACGAAACACATAACCTATAATTACCAAGGGCTGAGCTGGGTCATTGTGCTGCTTTTGTATAATTCACAGATGAAACAGGAGGCAGCTGTTCTAATGGAAAGAATGTGGTTCCTGAATCAGAGAACTGTGGCCCAAGGCTTGGTCCCAGACCTTCCTAGCTGCACGGCCTTGACAATGAGCTAGATTTTCTGAGCTACAGTTTCCTCACATGCACAAGCTAAAGCAACGCACTTGCACCTCCACCTCCACCTCCATGGGCAGCGCCAGGCACAGTGAGTGCTCCATAGCAGGAAGCTTTCTTCCCTCTTCCCTTTAGCGCCTCTCCTGGAGGACACGTCAAGAGGCCAAAGGTGAGCTGGGTAATGTGGCCCCTCCTTCGGCCCCCGCCAGGAGCCAGGGAAAGAGGCACAACAAACGTGAGACTCTTGTGGTCCAGGCCTGCCTCCCACCGAAAACCCCTCGCCACAGGTCCCCCACCTCTCTGAAGCCCACTAGACTACAAGATGGGCTTCCAGATAGACCCACGGGTGCAGAACAGGGAGCCCCCAGGGGAGCAGGTCAGGGCTGAGAGAAGTGGTTCATGCCTGTAATCCCAGCACCTTGGGAGCCCGAGGTAGGAGGATCGCCCAGGAATTCAAGACCATCCTAGGCAACTAGTAAGACCTTGGCTCTACAAAACATGAAATTAGCCAGGTGTGGTGGCACGCACCTGTAGTCCCAGCTCCTCCTTGGGAGGCTGGGAGGAAGGATCACCTGAGCCCAGGAGGTGGAGGCTGCAGTGAGCTGTGATCATGCCACTGCATTCCAGGCTGGGTGAAAGAGTGAGACCCCAACTCAAGAAAAAGAAAACAGGGGAGGAGGCAGAACTCTAGGACTTGGACAAAACATTTCACCTCTGTGACCCTCAGCTGTTTTATCTGTAAGACAGGACAACTAAAAGCTTGGTGCCCACAGCTGCTCTATACTTGCTGCCTCACCTTCTAGGCACTGGATGCTGGAACACCAACTATGCCACCTAAGGACTGGCTCCTGCCCTGCAACAGAGATGGTCCCTGCAGAGCAGTGGCTAAAGAGTGACCAGGGAGACCCCGTAGTGCTAGGAGCTGAGGAAAGACTTGTGGCCTTGGGAACTGAAAGAGATGGAGGAGAGTCCGAGTCCGTACGGGCATCTGTCTCAAAATAGCTACCTCTGTCTAAGCTGTCCTCTTCCCTAGATGTGAGGAGCACTCCGAGGACAGGGAGGTCAGAATGCAAAGAGGAGGGGCAGGGAGGTCCAGGGGGGGCCAGCAGCTGGAGAATGCAGTCCAATGGAGTAGAAGCCCCCAAAAGCTAATGGGGAGCAGGCAGCCGGGTTCGGTGGCTCAGCCTGTAATCCCAGCACTTTGGGAGGCCGAGGCTAGTGGACTGCCTGAGCCTGCGGGTTCAAGACCCGCCTGGGCAACTTGGTGAGACCTCGACTCTACAATAAATCAAAAAATTAGCTGGGCATGGTAGCGCATGCCTGTAGTTCCAGCTACTTGGAAGGCTGAGGCGGAAGGATCGCCAGAGCCCAGCAGGTCGAGGCTGCGGTGGCCGGGAGCGGCCAATACACTCCAGTCTGGATGAGAGTGAGACTCCGACTCAAAAAAAAAAAAAATGAAAGGCAGGCCTGGACCACAAGAATCTCACATTTGTTGTTCCTCTTTCCCTGGTTCCCAGCCCTAGGGCCACATCAGAGGTCCCTCAAGCCCTGCACCAACCTGAGCACCCATGGGGAGGAGTGGGAGACCACAGGCCCTAAGAAGGGGATAAAGGAAGGAGTGGTTGATGACATGACCCAAGCCAGCCTTTTTCTCTTGGCCCTGTGCCATCTCTCTTGCCTGAAAGATAAATGTGCTGGTATATCCAGATGTGCCCCAGAAGTTGTGCAAGCTCAGAGTTTTCCTGGGCTGGCACACAGGCATTTCAACATCGGTTGAATGTGGGTTATGCAGAGGGCAGAACCAGTGGGGGGCAGAGGAGGCTCTCAGGGCAAAGGAGGACTCTGAAAGGGCTGAGCCAAGAGCAGTTAAAAGACTCAGCTAAGCAGGTGGCTCACGCCTATAATCCCAGCACTTTGGGAGGCTGAGGTGAGAGGATTGCTTGAATCCACGGATTCGAGACCAGCCTGGGCAACTTGGTGAGACCTCATCTCTACAGCAAATCAAAAAATTAGCTGGGTGTGGTGGTGTGTGCCTGTAGTTCCAGTTACTTGGAAGGCTAAGGCGGAAGGATCACCTGAGCCCAGTAGGCCAAGGCTGTGGTGGCCGGGAGCGTGCCATTGCCCTTCAGCCTGGGTGACGGAGATTCCTACTCCAAAAAAAAAAAAAAAGACTCAGCTAAACTAGGCAGCCCCCCCTGGGAATGGCCTCCAACCAGCCCTCAGGGCCTGGCTTTGCCGTCTCTGCCAGGGCAGGGGATGTGTCTGCTCTACTCCATTCCATTTGTACCGTGCAGCCTTGGCCTGGAGGGCGCGGGGGCTGGGCCTGGCGGTCTTGGCACCCAGCAGAGGGCCTGCACACTGCCAGCTCCCAGCCAGCACACACCAAGTTGATGCAAATAACCTCACCAAGCAAGGCTGGCAGGGAGCTACTAGCACAGCAGAGCGGAGGCTGCTACCTTTACTGGGGACGGAGCACGTGCCAGGCTGCATGCCAAACACTTTACATACATTACTTCTTGTAATCCCTCAGAACCCTGTGGAATGGATCCTGCTATTACCTCTGTCTTGTTCATATGGAAATAGGCTTGGAGAAGGCTGGGAGCTTGCGCCAGGTCATGCAGTTAGTGATGATAGCAAGCTATTTTCCAAAGCTGAGTTCTTAGTGTCCACACGCAGAGCTTCTTCCACTCAGCTCCCAAGAGCCATGAAGGCATCAGCCCTCAGAACAGAGCTGAAGACAAAGTTCGTGTCACATGGAGGCCACGTCAAGGAGGGAAGGCCAGCATCAGGGGCTTCTCAGGGTAACCTGGACCCTGGGTGCCTACTTCAGGGTCAGAGGACGAGCAGCTGATTCGTGCCAAATGCCCCGTTCTCTCCGCAGATTGGTGCCAAATGCCCTTTCTCTCTGCTCAATGGGGTTTTGTTGACCACAGTCTGCAGGCCTACAAACTAATGTTCAATCTGGTTCAGAAACAGTGCATCCAGAGCTTTCCAGCCAGGCACTTCTGGGGCAGGGGAAATGAACAACTCCCTTTAACTGTACAAATAAGGGGGCCCAAGAAGACATTGTTGAGTCATGGGAGCAGGTTTGTTCTACTGTTCTACTTCTTCTCATAAGACCAGGCTGAGGGGCCCTGGGCCCTGAGGACCCCACACCTGGGCCAAGGGTTTACTCAGCATCACTCCTGCTCAGGACCACAACTGGTCCTGGAACTCCACATGGCAGCTTCCAAGGCAAAGAACCCAAATTCCACATTCAGAGACTTCTAGCCCGGACCCTCAGGGACTGTCCCCCAAGGCGCCCCCCCGCTTACTGGCCTCTGGGTGAGATGAGTGGCCCTCACATCCTGAGTACCCCAGGAACGTGCTGCTCATCACCAGTAATGAAGGTTCTGTATCCAATTCAAGGGATTTTGTCTTAAACCCCAGACAGAGCCCACAGTCCCTAGGCATCTGAGTCCTTGAGGGCTTGGGTGGGAATTCAGCAGAGGATAGGTGGCAGAAAAGGGACATGTGGTCTCCTCTCTGAGAGGAATGTAAGGGAAGGGCACTAGGGCCCTGGGTCCAGCATCCCATGGTCACCATGAGCCAGCCCAGAATGAGCCCCCAGGGATGCAGGAAACCACCTCAGGTCAACCCCAGAGGGTAAGCCTGTTCAGTCACACTCCCTCTGGGCCTCCCAGCCAGCCCCAGGACCCACAAGAAGATAAGACACAGGAGCCCAAGGACCCGCATGTGGATAAGAGGGAGAGACTGCTGGTATCAGGGCCAGGAAGAAGACCAGATAAGGAGCACTCCAGGGTGTGGCAGCAACTCAGTCAAGTGTAGATGTGTCCACGTCCACGTGGTCAGGTGCTACTCCGGCGCCTTAGTGGGACTGAAAAAGGGGTCCCCTCCGAGAAGATCAGCCCCGAGAACACAGGAGAAGGGGTCTCAGTGTGGAGAGAAGAGTGTGGATGGCGTCTCAGGCCCTCTGAACCCCTTGGCTGGGGATGCTGGCACAGTGCACACAACACACGCTTGTCTATGGCAGCCCTGACGGGAGACCCCGGGTAACCTATGACAGACGCCTGGGGATGGTCACACGCTTGTAGAATCCTGGAGGGCCAGGTCCCAGGCTGTGTGGATGCTAATAACCAAGTGTTCTAGCTGCTTCAGAAAGTGGATTCCCTCAGCTCCCCTACTCTGCCTTCCAGTTACCCTGTGAGTGGCCTGCCCAGTTCCTGAGTTGGACACAAGACCAACTAACTGCCTTTGACGTGGTCTCATGAGCCAGCCCAGCTTTCCCAGGGGTGTAAGTGAAGTGTCTCGAAGCATCTGTTCCCATCCACCTTGCCTTCTCCCAGAGTTGACAGGGTCTAAGGGCAAAAGGAGTCGTGGCCACAGCAGAAGATGTAGCATGCCAGGTACAGTGGCACATGCCTGTAATCCCAGCACTGTGGGAGCCCAGGAGTTCGAGGCCTGCCTGGGCAACATAGCAAGACCTTATCTCTACAAAAATTAAACAATTAGCCAGACCTGGTGGCAGGCACCTGTAGTCCCAGCTACCTGTGAGGCTGAGGCTGAAGGATTGCCTGAGTCAGCAGTGAGCCCATGATCATGCTACTGTACTCCAGCCTAGGTAACAGAGACTCAAAAAAAGAAAAAGAGCCGGGTTCGGTGCTCAGCCTGTAATACCACGCTTTGGGAGGCTGAGGTGAGTGAATTGCCTGAGCCTGCAGGTTCGAAACCCGCCCGGGCAACGTGGCGAGACCTCATCTCTACAATAAATCAAAAAAATTAGCCGGGTGTGGTAGCGCGCACCTGTAGCTCCAGCTACTTGGAAGGCTGAGGCGGAAGGATCGCCGGAGCCCAGCAGGTTGAAGCTGCGGTGGCCAGGAGTGTGCCACTGCACTCCAGTCTTCAACTCAAAAAAAAAAAAAAAAAAAAAAAAGAGAAGGAAAAAAAGGGTGGGGGGGCAGGCACAGTGGCACTAGCCTGTAATCCTAGCACTCTGGGAGGTCAAGGAGGGAGGATCACTTGAGCCCAGGAATTTGAGACCAGTCTCTACAAAATAAAAGTAAAAATAAAAACTTAGCTGGGTATGGTGATACACGTTTGTAGTCCCAGCTACTTGGGAGACTGAGAAGGGAAGGATTATCTGAGCCCAAGAGATTGAAGCTGCAATGAGCCATGATTGTGCCACTGCACTCCAGCCTGGGTGACAGAGTGAAACTCTAACTCAAAAATAATAATAAAAGTAAAGATGTAGCAAGGCAGCAGGCTTGGGTCTGGATACAGCAATTCATCCTCACTTTATAAGCTGGAGCACCCAACGGGCTGCAGTCAAACTAACACCCCAGCACCGTTCCCATCCCAAGTAGGATCACCCCAGATCTGGACAGGATGTACATGAGTCAACTCTGAGCTGAATGCACAAGGATGATAGTTCACACTTGTTAAGCGGTTTCTGTACCAAGCCCTGTCCTAAGGACTTTTCAAGCATGAGCTGATTTAATTCTCAAAACCTTGAGGTTGGTGCTATTATTATTCCAATTTTACAGATGAGGAAGCCAAGGTCCAGAGCTTAAGTAGTTTGCTCAAGGTCACATGCTTACTAATTGGTTGAGGTGGGATTTAAGCCCCAGTTATCTGCAGTGTTTCAGATAGGAGTTCAGATAGCAGTAACTTGGATTCATTGGGGCCCTGCCTTAGTTTAAATGCTGGTTCTGTTTCCTTTGGTAAATAGGATACTTTTAGGGGTGGGGACGATGTAAGGACACAGAAGTCCGGTATAGTTTCAGTCTGTAACCTCTAATTTATATATGCTTTGCTCCAATTTGTACACTGTGACAACCAATCAGTAAAGGACCTGGAGATACAGCATCTGTTGAACACCTGTAAACTTTATGCCCAAGCAATACACCTAGCTTCATTAAATCCCCAAGATAACCTTGCGAGTTACCTATGATGGTGTCCATTTTGCAGATAATGAAACGGGGATGCTGGGAACAAAAGGTACTTAATTTACCCGGTAGTATAAATGGGCTCGGGGTCCAGGACCCTCTGAATCCAAAGCCTGAAGGCTTCAAGAGAAGTTAGAGGAACAACCAGCTGAAAAGAAATAAGTGGCAAGCCGGGAGGGCTGGAAAGGGTGGTGGCCACTGAAACAGATGTGAGCACCAGGAAAGAAAGCCAGCCAACAGGGACTGTACTCCCAGGTCATTCTAAGGAGGGGTTGCTCCTCGGGCTTGGGAAATGTCAGTACCCAGAGCTCCCCCCAGCCCCAGTGTGGTCGCCCTCCGGGCCTGGGGGTCTGTCCGTATCGGGACGG
>NW_007086965.1:41467-41876 GCF_000164805.1 Carlito syrichta
ATCAGGCAGCCTCCCCACCACGGCTCCCGGCCCTGCTGCAACTTGCTGGGAATACCGAAACCCCAGTGTTTATAGGACTGCAAGCACCGGCCGCCCTCGGGGGCGGCACCGCGGCGGGCTGTGGTCAGCATCAAAGACAAGTAGATGGGCCGACGGACCGATGGGTGTCCAGCACCGGCACCCCCAAGCCCCGCCGAAGGTGCGCCCTCCTAAGGAGACAGAGCAGGCAGGACCCCTCCCTGTCCAGAAAGAAAACGAAGAAAGAGGCCCGCGGCCCCACACAGCTGCGCTTTCCTCTCCATTCCTCCCCGCAGCGCAGCGCAGCGCTCTCCAAAGAGAATGAGATCCTACAAGACCCCATGCCTCCAACAGGTCCCCTCCTCCCTCCTTTGTCACGGCCACCTCCGCT
>NW_007086965.1:41896-46223 GCF_000164805.1 Carlito syrichta
CCAGCTCCCCCGGCCCATCGCGGCGAACGAACTCGACGGCGGCGAGCGGCAGTCTTCAGGCTCAGGTGGCTCCATTTAACTCGCGGCGGCGCCCCGCCCCGCAGCCCGCCCCCGAGTGGCTCGGGGGGCCTACGCCTCCGGACCTGGGGGTGGCGGTGGGAGACGGGTCACGTGGCCGCCGCGATCGCTGGGCCCTCCGCGAGGGGCGCCGCAGTCCTCCCGCCAGCGCAGACCCGCAGCCTCGGCTTGGAGCGAGGCGCCTGCGAGCGGCGGAGGGAGGGGCCGGAGGAGGAAGTCGCGCGGTTCGACCTGCCTCTCGCTGCCCGCCCCTCGCCTGCCCGCCCCTTCCCCCTTCCCCCTTCCCGGGCGCAGCAAGCAAGAGGGGCGCCAGCCCGGTGCGCCGGGCTCGGGGCGCGCCTGGACCGGACCACGCCCGGGGGTCAGTAGCCGCCGAGGCGCGGGGACGCAGACGAAAGCGATTCCCGGTTCCCTGCCCCCACCCCTCAGACCCTCCCCCCGGCCCCCGCCCCTTCCGGCTCCTCTGGGACCCTCTGTGGCGGCGTTGGGTTGGACACACGCGTGCGTCTCTCTGCTATACGCCTCGGGGGAGGGGGTTCGGCCCTAGTCTCCCCCATTATGCGCACCTCCCCCCATGCTCCTGGCACCCACTTGTCTGCGACCAGATGAACTCTGCCGAGCTCAGGCTGACGCTGGGGCTGGGTGCTTGGGAGCCTAATTTCTGCACGGGTCAGTCCGCGCTGTCATGGCTGGGCGATCGTGCAGGCTCAGCACTTAGTCTGGGTACCTCGCGAGGTCCGCTACGCTTAGAATTCTGGCGACGCGAAGCCGTGAACACGCGAAGCTCTCGAGTGGGGGGAAGGACAGGATTGATTTAAGCAGTTTAATAGGATTTAATATACTGCCAAGGAGGTGAGACCTCAACAACCTGCACGTGCCCTGCAGGGGAGATAACCCCACCCCCAGATGGAGCAGAATCCGAGGCACCCATCCCCAGTCCGCCTGGCTCCTATACCCCATGGGCTCAGCTCTACTCTGCTGAGAGCAGGGGTTTCCAACTGCAGATTGGACTCCTAAGTAGGTTATGAAGTGAATTTAGTGGATCCCCAACAGCATTAAGAACAAAGGGGAGCCGGGCTCCGTGGCTCAGCCTGTAATCCTAGCACTTTGGGAGGCTGAGGTGAGTGGATTGCTTGAGTCCGCGGGTTCGAGACCCGCCTGGGCTAAAACTTGGTGACACCTTATCTCTACAATAGATAAAAAATCACGCCGGGCGTGGTAGCACACGCCTGTAGTTCCAGCTACTTGGAAGGCTGAGGCGGAAGGATCGCCAGACCCCACAGATCGAGGCTGCAGTGGCCGGGAGCGGCCACTGCACTCCAATCTGGGTGACAGAGCAAGACTCCCAACTCAATAAATAAATAAATAAATAAATAAAAATAAAAGGTTTAAAAAAAAAAGAAGAACAAAGGGGGTGCTGGGCGTGGTGGCTCAGCCTATAATCCCAGCACTTTGGGAGGCCGAGGACGGGTTCGAGACCAACCCGGGCAGCTTGGCGAACCCTCATCTCTACTATAAATAAAAAAATTAGCCGGGCCGGGCTCGGTGGCTCAGCCTGTAATCCCGTGCTTTGGGTGGCTGAGGTGAGTGGACTGCCTGAGCCCGAGGGTTTGAGACCCGCCTGGGCAACTTGGTGAGACCTCATCTCTACAATAAATCAAAAACTAGCCGGGCATGGTAGCACGCGCCTGTAGTTCCAGCTACTTGGAAGGCTGAGACAGAAGGATCGCCGGAGCCAGCAGGTCGAGGCTGCAGTGGCCGGGAGCGGCCACTGCACTCCAGTTTGGGTGACAGAGTGAGACTCCAACGCAAAAAATAAATAAATAAAATAAAAATAATTAGCCGGGTATGGTGGCGCATACCTGTAGTTCCAGCTACTTGGAAGACTGAGGTGGAAGGATCGCCTGAGCCCAGCAGGCCAAGGCTGCGGTGGCCGTGAGTGTGCCACTGCACTCCTGCCTGGGCGACAGAGTGAGACTCCAACTCAAAAGAAAAAAAAGAACAAAGGGGGAGACACAACAGTAAGGGTACCCGATCTCAAACCAGGCAAAGTGGGGACCAAAGGGAGGCACAAACTTTACCTGTAGGATGATCATCTGTAATCATCCTGAATTGTACCCCACATCTTAAAAAAAAAAAAACCAAAACCAGAAAATAGCAAAGTGCAATAGTTTCAGAAAGGATAAATAAATTTTAGGAAAGCTGTTTCAGCTTTTCCTAAGTGTGCATAGGATTATTACCTCTTGTAGTTAGGAAGTCTCACTCAGTCGCCCAGGCTGGAGTGCAGCGGCATGCTCACAGTCACTGCAGCCTCAACCTGCTGGGCTCAGGTGATTCTTCCACCTCAGCCTTCCAAGTAGCTGGAACCACAGGCGTGCATCATCATACCCAACTAATTTTTAAAATTTATTGTAGAGAAGAGGTCTCGCCAAGTTGCTCAGGCTGGTCTTGAACCCCTGGGATCAGGCAATCCTCTCGCCTCAACCTCCCAAAGTGCTGGGATTACAGGTGTAAGTCATCACGCCTGGCTCAAAAGGAGTTTTTAAACTTCTGCTGTCATTTCCGTGGCAGTGGGGACATTTCTCCAGGAATTTGCTGCAATGGCAGGAAAGCTCCTCTATGTCCCCAGCCACAGTCATCCTTCTCAGAGCACTTCCTTCTGATCTCCACATCCGGACCTCCAGGGTCTGCTACATCCTTTCCCACAGCAGGGAGGCTGTCAGAGTGTAGGCACAGCCCCCACTTGATCCCAGGTTTCCTCTTGCAGCCAAGCTTACTCATGCTGTGTGATTTCTACACCTCCACCATCCTGACACCCTTCCATGAACATAGTCCAGGCTAGCTGCACCCCTTTTTAAAAGGATTCCCTTAGGAGGGCGTGGTGGTACCCTTCCAAGTAGTTCCAGCTACTTGGAAGGCTGAGGCGGAAGGATCGCCTGAGCCTGAGCCTAGTAGGTCGTGGGTGCGGTGGTCTTGAGCATCCCACTGCACTCCAGCCTGGGTGACTGAGTGAGACTCTGACTCAAAATAAATAAATAAAAATAAAAGGGTTCCCAAGCCGGGCACAGTGGCTCACGTCTGTAATCCCAGCACTTTGGGAGGCAGAGGTGAGAGGATTACCTGAGCCCAGGGGTTCAAGACCAGCCTGGGCAACTTAGTGAGACCTCATCTCTACAATAAATAAAAAAATTAGCTGCAGGCGTGGTGGCATGCACCTGTAGTTCCAGCTACTTGGAAGGCTGAGGTGGAAGGATTGCCTGAGTCCAGCAGGTTGAGGCTGTGGTGGCCATGAGTGTACCACTACACTCCAGCCTGGGTGACAGAGTGAGATTCCAACTCAAACAAAAATTAAAATTATAAATAAATAAATAAAATAGCTCCCCACACTGTACACAGAATTCCACGTGGGATGTGGGCTGCACCAAGCATCCACAGTTCTACCATGGCCCAGGTTTGGATGCTTTAATATAAAGGAGGTCTTCTGGCCGGGCTCAGTGGCTTAGCCTGTAATCCCACGCCTTGGGAGGCCGAGGTGAGTGAATTGCCTGAGCCCACGGGTTTGAGACCCGCCTGGGCAACTTGGCGAGACCTCATCTCGACAATAAAAATCAAAAAAATTAGTCGGTGGGTTCGAGACCCGCCTGGACAACTTGGTGAGATCTCATCTCTACAATAAATCAAAAAACTAGCCGAGCATGGTAGCATGTGCCTGTAGTTCCAGCTACTTGGAAGATTGAGGCTGAAGGATTCCCGGAGCCCAGCAGGTGGAGGCTGCGGTGGCCGGGAGCGGCCACTGCACTCCAGTCTGGGCGACAGAGTGAGACTCCAACTCAAAAAAAAAAAAAAAGCTTTAACTCCTATAAAAAGCAAAGCCCTTTATTTTGAAATACTTAATCCTGAATGCAAATGAATTTCAGAATTTATGTGACTAAGGTCTTGAAAGGCAAAGTTAAGATACTTTATAATTTTTGTCTAGAGTGGGTGTTAATGATTGGTCATGAATTTGTTGTAAAATGCACTGCAAGTGCCAGTGAAATTAGTTATTTTTGAGAGTGTCATGTAAATTCAACCAGTAGCCTGGCACAGGCCTGTAGTTCCAGCTACTCAGGAGGCTGGGGCCAGGAGTTTAAGGTTATTGTGCAGTATGATCATATGATCATGCCTGTGAATAGCCGCTGCAGTCTAGCCTGGGCAACATGGAGAGACCCCATGTTTCCAAAAACAAAAAAATTTAAATAAATTCAAGCTA
>NW_007086965.1:46243-50915 GCF_000164805.1 Carlito syrichta
GGAAGGCTGAGGCGGAAGGATCGCCGGAGCCCAGCAGGTCAAGGCCGTGGTGGCCAGGAGTGGCCACTGCACTCCAGTCTGGGCAACAGAGTGAGGCTCCAACTCAAAAACAAAACAAAAAAAACCAAGACGGGCTTGGTGGCTCAGCCTGTAATCCCGCGCCTTTGGGAGGCTGAGGTGAATAGATTGCCTGAGCCCACAGTTTCGAGACCCGCCTGGGTAGCGAGACCTCATTTCTACAATAAATCAAAAAATCAGCCAGGTGTGGTAGCGCATACCTGTAATTCCGGCTACTTGGAAGGCTGAGGCGGAAGGATCGCCGGAGCCCAGCAGGTCGAGGCTGCGGTGGCCGGGAGCGGCCACTGCACTCCAGTCTGGGCGACAGAGTGAGACTCCAACTCAAAAAATAAAAACAAAAAAAAATCCAAAACTAAGCTCCTAATCCCTCTTCCTTCTCCCCAAAAATGTGCTCCATCTACAGCCTTCCTCAGCTCAGTTAATGGCAATTCTATCTTTAAATTGCTTGGGCCAAAAACCTTAACTCCTGAATTTTCTCTTGCTGCTCACATTGAAACCACTAGCAAATCCATAATCTGCCCACTTCCCTCCTCACAGGCACCTAGGCACCACCCCCTTTCTCCTGGTTACTGCAAGGGCCTCCTAACTGTCCTCCCTGCTTCCTCCCTTGTTCCCCCACAATCTGTTCTCAACACAGCAGCCAGGATCTGTCTTGAAAACAGAAGCCAAGTCAGGGCTCCTCTCTGCTCAAAACCCTCCTCATCTCACTTAGAATAAAAGCCAAAGATCTTACATGCAGTGGTCCGCAAGGTTCTGTGCCATCCTCACCACTCTGACAACGGATGGCCCACTATGCCTCTCCTCACTCACCCACCCCAAGTGGGCACGCAGTAGCCTGTACACTGCAGGCAGCCTCTTATTTCAGGCCTGTGACCTGGCTGCTTCCTGACTTGGGCACTCTTCCCCCCAGATAGCCACACAACTGAGTTTCTTGATTCCTTCAAATCTTTGCTCAAATATCACCTTGAAGAACCTGAACTTCCTCCCAGTGTTCCCCTTTCCCCTTACCCTGAGACATTATTTTCAAAGCACTCATCACTAATGTACTGTATAACTTATTTGTTGTTGTTACTTTTATTGTCTGACACCTCTCCTCCCCCAGGATGTTGACTCAGGAGGGCTGAGATTTTTGTTTGTTTGTTGTCTTAACTAACCTATTCCAAGCCTCTAGAACAGTACCTGGTACATGGTAAGCAAGCCATCAATAAGTTTTGACTGAATAAATGAAAGAGAGCCGGGCTCGGTGGCTCCTGTAATCCCGCGCCTTTGGGAGGCTAAGGTGAGTGAATTGCCTGAGGCCGTGGGTTCGAGACCCACCTGGGCAGCGAGACCTCATCTCTACAATAAATCAAAAAATCAGCCGACCGTGGTAGCTCGTGCCTGTAATTCCGGCTACTTGGAAGGCTGAGGCGGAAGGATCGCCGGAGCCCAGCAGGTCGAGGCTGCGGTGGCCAGGAGCGGCCACTGCACTCCAGTCTGGGTGACAGAGTGAGACTCCAACTCAAAAATAAATAAATGAAAAAATAAATAAAATGCAACCTGAGTCACAATACTACTGACTCATGCCAATAAACAACCAGAGCGATTTTTTGATATCAACTTTGGTCCAATAAAGACTTCTCCCAAACTTGAAATTATGCAATTAACTTTTTCAACCTAAGCACAGGACTTCGTAATTATCTCTCTTTTTTTTTTGAGTTGGAGTCTCACTCTGTCGCCCAGACTGGAGTGCAGTGGCCGCTCCCGGCCACCGCAGCCTCGATCTGCTGGGCACCGGCGATCCTTCCGCCTCAACCTTCCGAGTAGCCGGAATTACAGGCATGCGCTACCACGCCCGGCTGCTTTTTTGATTTATTGTAGCGATGAGGTCTCGCTGCCCAGGCGGGTCTCGAACCCACGGACTCATGCAATCCATTCACCTCAGCCTCCCAAAGGCACGGGATTACAGGCTGAGCCACAGAGCCCGGCTCGTAATTATCTCTTTTAAATCTATTGGTTCTGGCTCAGATATCATCCCATTGAGGTCATGTTGAATATTGATTGTATTATAATACATTTGGCTTCTCTCCCAGTTTTGAGTCATCTGTAAATTTGATAAGCATTCCTTATGCCTTTGTTCAAGTCATTGATAAAAATATTGGAAGAGCAGACCTAGCACCCAGATTTTGGTTTCTAAATATGACTCTAATGAACCAAGATTCTCTTGGGGGACATGAAAGAGAAAGTACAAGGTAAATGTGGGGCATTCTGTTGGACCAGAAAGCAAAGTGAATGAGGGAAGGGTGGGGTTAAAGAAAGAAAAAGAACAAGGGATCAAAGAATAATGAGTTCAAGCCAAAAGGACATAGGAGCAGCATGATGACCAAACTGGGCATCAAAAGGTATAATGAGCCGGGCTCAGTCTGTAATCCTGTGCCTTTGGGAGGTTGAGGTAAACGTGGATTGCCTGAGCCCACGGGTTCGAGACCCGCCTGGGCAGTGAGACCTCATCTCTACAATAAATCAAAAAATCAGCAGGGCGTGGTAGCGCATGCCTGTAATTCTGGCTACTTGGAAGGTTTAGGTGGAAGGATCGCCGGAGCCCAGCAGGTCAAGGCTGTGGTGGCTGGGAGCAGCTACTGCACTCCAGTCTGGGCGACAGAGTGAGACTCCAACTCAAAAAAAACAAAAAACAAAAGGCATAATGAAGCTGGGCACAGTGGCTTACACCTGTAATCCCAGCACTTTGGGAGGCAAAGGCAAGAGGATTACTTGAGCCCAGAAGTTCAAGACCAGCCTGGGCAACATGGCAAGACCTTGTCTCTACAATAAATTAAAAAATTAGTCGATATGGTGGCGTGTGCTTGTAGTTCCAGCTACTTAGGAGGCTTGAGGAAGGATTGCTTGAGCCCTAGAGGTCAAAGCTGTGGTAGTTGTGATTGTGCCACTGTACTCCAGCTTGGGCCACAGAGTGAGACTCCAACAACAACAACAACAACAACAAAGACATAAGGAAGCAATAGATACTAATGTATCAAGTAAACAAACAATCTATTAGTCCACAGTGAAACTCAAAGAGAAAGAGTGAAAAGGAAGCTTTTTTATTTTTTTGGAGTCAGGGGTCTCACTCTGTCACCCAGGTTGGAATGCAGTGGCGCGATCACGGTGCAATGCATATTGGCCAGGCTGATCTTGACTTCCTGGACTCAAGCAGTCTTCTTGCCTCGGCCTCCAAAAGTGCTGGGATTACAGGCATGAGCCATTGAACTTGGCCAGGAAACTTTTCTTTACAGAAAAATGCCAGCTGAAAAATGTAGAAGAAATGACAGAATTAGAAAGTCTAGATTCAAAAGCTTCATCAATGGATGTCAACATGCTGGAGGGAAGACTATAGGAAACTATATGTTAGCAGGGTCTCAGAGTCTGTCCACAGATGGTTTACTAATTACTAAAGGGAAAGATCTGGTGGCTACCATCTTTTTTTTTTTTTTTTTTTTTTTGAGTAGGAGTCTCACTCTGTCACTCAGGCTGGAGTGCAGTGGCAGGCTCATGGCCATTGCAGCCTCGGTCTGCTGGGCTCAGGTGATCCTTCTGCCTCAGCCTTTCAAGTAACTGGAACTACAGGTGTGCACCACCACGCCCAGCTAATTTTTTAATTTTTTGTAGAGATGAGGTCTCGCCAAGTTACCCAGGTTGGTTGCGAACCTTTGGGCTCCGGAAATCCTGTAGTCTCAGCCTCCCAAAGTGCTGGGATTACAGGCATTAGCCACTACGCCTGGCTTGGTGGCCACTATCTTAACCAAGTGGTCAAAAGTAGCATCACCAGTAATGGGACTACTTGACATAATTTACCGCCTGAGATGATGCAATAAAAAAGTACACAATCATCAGTCCTTGCATTGTTCTTGCCAAAAGTGTCTAACCCAGAGCTAATAATGAGGACACAGACACATCCAGCATGAGGAACATTCCCTACACTCTTCAAAAAGGTCAATCAGGCAGAAAAGATAAGGGGACCATTTTAGGTTAAGAGACTAAAAAGACGGGGGAGGGAGATGGAATTAACGGTAGCAAATATCTGTCTGGGGATGGGGAAACACCTCTTATCAACAGGGTGCCTGAATGAAATGTATTTGTATACCTAACCCTTAACTGTACCCCACAATATCATAATAAAAAATATTGATTTAAAAAAAGAGAGACTAAAAAGACACAATAATCAAATGCAATATGTGAACCTTGATTAAATCTTGAAACAAAAACATGGAGCAGTTAGGATTTATTTGTTTATTTATTTTTGAGTCAAGGCCTCACTCTGTTGCCCAAGTTGGGTTGGAGTGGAGTGGCACAATCAAGCCTCAATACCCCGGGCTCAAGTGATGCTTCCACCTCAGACTCCTGAATAGCTGGGACTACAGGCGCCTACCACCACATCCAGCTAATTTTTTTGATATTTTGGAGAGTTGAGGTCTTACTATGTTGCCCAGGCTGGTTTTGAACTCCTGGAGTCAAGCAGTCCTCCTGCCTTGGCCTACCAAAGTGCTGGGATTACAGGCATGAGCCACTGGGCCTGGCCAGGAAAATGTCAATATGGAATGTGTATTTATTAGATGAT
>NW_007086965.1:51880-62325 GCF_000164805.1 Carlito syrichta
CCTCCCAAAGGCGCGGGATTACAGGCTGAGCCACCGAGCCCGGCTTCTACAATAAATTTTTAAAAAATTAGCCAGGTGCGGTAGCACGCGCCTGTAGTTCTGGCTATGGGGAAGGCTGAGGTGGAAGGGTTGCCTGAGCCCAGCAGTTCGAGGCTGTGGTGGCCATGAATATGCCATGGCACTCTAGCCTGGGCGACAGAGTGAGACTCCAACTCAAAACAAACAAACAAAAATGTAAAAATATTGGCCAGGCATAGTGGCACGTGCCTGTTGTTCTGGCTACTTGGAAGGCTGAGGCACAAGGATTGCTGGAGCCCAGCAGGTAAACGCTGGGATGGCTGTGAGCATGCCACTGCACTCCAGCCTGTGCGACAGAGTGAGACTCCAACTCAAAAAGAAAACAATATATATATTATATTAAAGAGTTGCAAGAAGTCTTGTTGAAATCAAGGTACTAGCTCCAGCAATTCCTTCTTCTATCTCCTACTTGCTATTCTTACCTAGAACTGCACCTGATGTGTGGCCACATACTCAGTATTTGCTGAGTGCCTGAATCCCTGCATCAGGTAGCACCTTAAAGTGGTAGCAAGGCTGCTCTGCCCTTGTGTCTTGGCAACACACAAGCTGTCTGACTGCTGTGCTCATCCCAGAGGAGAGGAGACAGGGGCTGATGCCACCTCACTAGGTGTATAATTATATCCTGCTCATCGCTGCTCAGATGCTTCCGGTGTCTGTCTTATGCCAACCGGGCAGCAAGCTCCTTGAGTGCAGTGACATATCTGTCTTCCAAACCCCCACTACCTGACACTATAGTACGAACTTCACAGGGCTGGCAAAATGAGGGTCCCAACTGCTGGCCTGGAGAAGAGCCCTCTAATCCACATCCCCAGCATGGCAATCTCGGTCTCTGCCAGCTCTGTTGTCTTCTGTTCGTGTCTTAATGTGTCCTCCCCAGACTAGACAACACAGAGGGATGCCTGACAGAGAAGAATCTCCTGTGAGCTGACTTCCTGCGAGGTAAAAAGGGTTCCTAAGCCAGCGATGTGCCTACTGTTCCCCTTTGCCATTCTTGGAAGTAGGCAAGTCTTTCTTGGCCAGAATGTCAGTTTATAAAGAGCTCGGGGGACAGCTTGGGAAGGGAGCACAAAAACAAAAACAAAAAAGACGAAGAGAAAAGCATTGCTTCCTCCATGCCCCCAGCCAGCAAGATGAAGTCATCACCACAGTCTGGCCTTTCTTTTCCTCCCACCATGACCCTCCTCCCCCTCCCACTGTCTCTCACGCACATCACATACACACATAAAAAGGACAAAAGGATTCGGGCTCAGTGGCTCAGTCTGTAATCCCGCGCCTTTGGGAGACTGAGATGAGTGGATTGCCGGGGCCCGCGGGTTTGAGACCCACCTGGGCAACTTGGTGAGACCTCATCTCTACAATAAATCAAAAATTAGCTGGATGTGGTAGCGTGCGCCTGTTGTTCAAGCTAATTGGAAGGCTGGGGGGGAAGGATCGTCGGAGCCCAGCAGGTCGAGGCTGCGGTGGCCGGGAGCGGCCACTGCACTCCAGTCTGGGCGACAGAGTGAGACTCCAACTCAAAAAAAAAAAAGGGAGCCAGGCGGGTGCAGTGGCTCACACCTGTAATCCCAGCACTTAGGGAGGCCAAGGCGGGAGGACTCCTTGAGCCCAGGAGTTCAAGACCAGCCTGGGCAACATAGCAGGACTTCATCTCTAGAAAAAATAAAAAAATTCTCCAAGTGTGGTGACAAGCCTGTAGTCCCAGGTACTGGGAGGCTGAGGTGGAAGGATGTCCTGAGCCCAGGAGATTGAGGGATGACAGGAGATTGCACCTGAGGGTGCAGTAAGCCTTGATTGTGCGTTGCACTCCAGCATGGGAGACCCCCAACTCAAAAAAAATTAATTAAATTAAGAAAAAAAGAACAAAAGGACAAGAATGAGAGGTAAACAAAATGTGCATAGGAATCCACTATAAAGGGGCCAAATGAAACTTCTCTGTGTGACAGATGTCAGACTGACAGGTACATGCCCTGCAAGCAGACAAGGAAACTTAAGGGATGACAGGAATATTCTATACCTTGATCAAGTGTATACAAGCAATAAAATATATCAAGCTGTATACTTCAGTCTGTGCATTTTTACTATATGTAATTATTTTGTTTCTTTTTTGAGTCGGAGTCTCACTCTGTTATCCAGGCTGACATGCAGTGGCACGCTGCTCACGGCCACTCTACCCTCGACCTGCTGGGCTCAGGCGATCCTTCTACCTCAGCCTTCCAAGTAGCTGGAACTACAAGCGTGCACCACCATGTCCAGTTAATTTTCTGATTTATCGTAGAGACGAGGTTTCGCCATGTTGCTCAGGCAGTCCTCTCCCACTTCCCAAAGTGCTGAGATTACAGGTATGAGCCACCACTGTATGTAAATTTTACTTTACACCTGTTATCGTGGTGGGGGGTGGGGGGAAGAAGCCAGAGAGGAAAAAACACACCTGCAGAATCGGGTAGAAGAAGAAAAAAAATGAGAGGAATGATGGAGGGAGACATAAAGGAGAGAAACAGGAGAGGCTAAAAGGAAGAGAAAGTGAAGGGAAGCATGGTTAAAAATATTGAGCAGATGAACACATACACCTGATGCCTCTCCACCCTGCCATGCACAAAGGAGCAGGCAGGGAACAAACACAGGGCAAGTGCTAGCAGCAGAAGCCTCTTGAGGATCAATACTCATGAATCATCCATAGGTACAGCCTCTGCCCAGATGCAGGCAGGCCATGGACTTGGGCACGGATGGCCCCTGCCAGGCAACCCCTGGCCAGGCCTGCCTGCTCTAATTCCCACCCAGGGGAACCTGGCTCTCCAGCTCCCACAATTCTACTCTGGGAGCAGTTGCTTTGTTTGCTGGCTGGTGGGGAGGGGCCTCCTGCCAAGACCAGTGGAGCTTGAACCCAAAGGTCCCAGCCACCCCCTCCAGGGTAGCACTCAAGCTCCGCCCCGTTCCCGGGTGCTGACTGGCAGGCTGCCCAGCAAGGCCTTGCAGACATGCACTGGCTGTAGCCCAGCTCCCTGGGCCTTGGCCCCCCGCCACCATCCCCTCATAGCCCCGAGCCCTCCTCTCATGCCAACCTGCAGCTGCAGCTCCCCACCCTGCCCTGGCTGGGCACACTGCTGGTGTCTTCTCCCCAGGGACTGGGCAGCATCAATACATGCTGATGAGAAAGCGACACCAGCTGGCACACCCTGTGTGTGCTTTTAAATCAGCCAATGGCTGCCAGGTCCTGAGGGCTGGGCACTTCCTTGGGGCACTGCCCTTTGCAGCAGAGGGCACCCACCTGGGGTCAGCACTTAGACTGCCTTCAAATCTCACAGGCAGCTTGGAACCAGGGTCTGGCAACTAATGTAAATAAATGGCCTCATCTCTGTTGCCCAAACCAGATCCCCCTCAGATGGTCCCCTGTGTCTCTGGTTCCAGTAAGAGGTAGAATCCAGTGGTTGGCCAGGCATAGTGGCTCAGTCTGTAATCCCAGCACTTTGGGAGGCTGAGGCAAGAGGATTGCCTGAGCCTGGGGGTTCAAGACCAGCTTGGGCAAATTTGTGAGACCTTGTCTCTACAATAAATCACAAAAACTAGCCAGGGGTGATGGCGTGCGCCTGTAGTTCCAGCTACTTGGAAGACTGAGGCAGAAGGATCACCAAAGCCCAGCAGGTCGAGGCTGCAGTGACTGTCAGCGTGCCACTGCACTCCAGCCTGGGCGACAAGAGCGAGACTCCACTCCAACTCAAAAAAAAAAAAAAAAAAAAGAATCTAGTGGTTGAGTACAGAGTTTCTTCTGTCAGAAGAAGAATTCAGCACCTTTCGTTATTTTGTGGGCCCTTAGCAAGCCACACAGCCCCTCTGAATCTCAGTTCCCTCATCTGAGACGGGACTTCTCACAGTTCCTCACAGTGTGGCCAGGAGAAATGACGAAATGGAGTGTAAAACGCCACAGGCCGTGCGGGCACCTGGTAAAGTTCAACAAACAGGGCCCACGCTCTCTGTGTTACTGGTTCACCTCTCCTGTCTGAAGGTGGCCCCGTGGCCTCAACAGCTTCTCACTGCCATCCCTGAGGACCTCCCCTCTGGAATTTCCTTCAGCTGCCTCCTGCAAACCTGGTGCTGAGGCTGCAACTCCCACAGGGAGAAGAAACTGGCCCACCCAGCCCAGGCCCCAGGCACACCCGCTGTGGTGAGGAGCCCGCCACCCAGCACCACCCCCACTAGGGCCTGTTGGGGCCTGAGCTGGCCACTCCCTGGGAGAGGATCCCCCGCCCCACAGGGCTGTGGTGCAACCAGCAGGGCTCAACCTGTCCCTGCCCAGACAGGGCAGAACATGAAGTTGCCACTGTCACTCCCCTACCCCCAAAACTCGAGTTCAGGAGGTACTTGTCTGCCTCTGTCTTCGGAGCCACTTGCCTGTCTAGGAGGCTTGGCGAGCCTGGGTGATTGGCTTGGCTGGTGTTTGGCACTCATCCCTCTAAAGGGGCACAATGACTACTCAGTGACTCTTTCCTGCTCTCAAACCACCACAGTCACTCACAGGTGGGCACAGGTGTTCTAGGCCAGGATGGGGAGCTAGAAGGGTGAGGGTCTAGGAGGGACAGTCTCAGCTTCCAGTTCAGTTTGACAGACCAGGTTCCAAACATCTCAGGAAGTCAGGAATCTATCTTCCCACTGGTCACCAAATTCTTCCCCCTAAAATCCCATTCTAAGTCACAGATCCCTAGCCAAGAAGACCCAGGCTGGAGCTCTCCCTCTACCCCAAGAAACCAACTTTCCTTGCCAGAGGTCCAAGGCTCTCCCCTTGGCCTCTTCCTTCCTCGTGCCTAGGGACATAGGGTTCTCTGCTCTCTGACCTGAGTTTCTCTGTGACCTCGAGTCACCTGGTGGCTGCCACTCTTGCTCCCACAGAGCCTTGCTCTTGGTTCTGACACTGACCCCCAAGTGGGCGGGAGCAGTAATGCCCAAGAGGGAGGCAGGGATGAACACATGGCTCCAAAGACTGTATGCTGACCCTGCTTTGCCAGGGTGGAGGTCCCAAGGAAGATACCACCGTGGCGGTATCAGGAGATGACACTTACAGAAAGCTGGTATGAGGGCTGCAATGGCATCAGGAGATGACACTTGCAGAAAGCTGGTATGAGGGCTGCACCAAAGATCCCTCCCTGGACAGAGGTCTTGTACACCAGCCACTCTGTGGCACATGTATGCACTGTGAGTGCGAGTCGGGCTGTGGATGCCATGCTAGGAACTCTGGAGGCGTCAAGGTTCTGAGTGGGCCCAGAGTGGCGCTAGCAGGGGGATGGGTTCTAAGAGCCCAACCTGCCCAGCCACAAGGGCTTATCTCCAGCTCTCCCATCTTGTGGCTTCTACGATTCCCTTGAGAGTCAACCCCACCTGAGCCTCCCGGGAAGTCTTCTGTGAATGCTGCCTGAGTTCTTTCACTGAGGCCTGTGAGCTGAGGAACAGAGCAGAGTCCCTTAGCCCCAAGGGAACTTTCAAAATTAGCTTCTATGGGTAAAAAGAAGTTATAAGCCAGGCGTGGTGGCTCAAGGCTGTAATCCCAACACTTTGGGAGACCAAGGTGAGAGGACTGCTTAAGCTCAGGGGTTCAAGACCAGCCTGGGCAACATGGTGAAACCTCATCTCTACAATAAAAAATCAAAAAATTGCTGGGCTCGGTGGCTCAGCCTGTAATCCCGCACCTTTGGGAGGCTGAGGTGAGTGGATTTCCTGAGCCTGCGGGTTTGAGACTCGCCTGGGCAGCGAGACCTCATCTCTACAATAAATAAAAAAATCAGCCGGGCATGGTGGCGCATGCCTGTAATTCTGGTTACTCGGAAGGCTGAGGTGGAAGGATTGCTGGAGCCCAGCAGGTCGAGGCTGCGGTGACCGGAAGCGGCCACTGCACTCCAGTCTGGGTGACAGAGTGAGACTCCAACTCAAAAAAAAAAAAAAAAAATCAAAAAATTAGCCAGGCATGGTGGCTTGCGTCTATAGTTCCAGCTACTTGGACGGCTGAGGCAGAAGGATCACCTGACCCAGCACGTTGAGGCTGCAGTGGCTGTGAGCATGCCACTGCACTCCAGCCTGGGCAACAGAGTGAGACTCCGACTCCAAAAAAAAAAGGAAATTATACCTCAGTTTGGAATAGTTATATATAACCCCCTTCCCTTTTTCTTTTTAGACAGGGTCTTGCCCTGTCACCCAGGCTGGAGTGCAGTGGCACAATCATGGCTCACAGCAGCCTGACCTCCTGAGCTCAAGGGGTCCTCCTGCTGCAGCCTCCTGGCACATGCCTGGCTAATTTCACTTTTTTTTGTAGAGACAGAGTATTGCTATGTTGCCCACGCTGGTCTTGAACACCTGGGCTCAAGCAATCCTCCTACTTTGGCCTCCCAAAATGCTGGGATTACAGGTGTGAGCCATCATACCCAACCTGGAATAGTTATATAATCTTGACATGAAATATTTGGCAAACTCCATCTATATCAGAGTTGACATTTAGGTAGCTTTTTTTTTTTTCCTGAGTTGAAGTCTCACTCTGTCGTCCAGACTGGAGTACAGTGGCACGCTCTTGGCCACTGCAGCCTTGACCTGCTGGGCTTAGGTGATCCTTCCGCCTCAGCCTTCCAAGTAGCTAGAACTACAGGCGCCTGCTACCACACCAGGCTTATTTTTTATTTATTGTAGAGACAAGGTTTCACCAAGTTGCCAAGGCTGGTCTTGAACCCCTGGGCTCAGGGAATCCTCTCGCCTCGGCTTCCTAAAGTGCTGGGATTACAGACTGAGCCACTGTGCCTGGCCAGCAGCTACTATTTATTGAGCATTTACTATAAGTGCAGGACTCTATTGAGTCTTTACATTTGCTCATTTATTTATTCTCACAACAGGGTGAGATAGGAGCTTTTTTTTTTTTTTTTTTTTTTTTGAGTAGGAGTTCCACTCTGTTGCCCAGGCTGGGGTGCAGAGGCATGCTGGCGGCCACTGCAGCCTCGACCTGCTAGGCTCAGGTGATCCTTCCACCTTAGCCTTCCAAATAGCTGAAACTACAGGTGCATGCCACCACACCCCGCTAATTTTTAAATTAATTGTAGAGATGATTAATTAATTAATTGCCAAGTTGCCCAGGCTGGTCTCGAACCCCTGGTCTCAGGCAATCCTCTCACCTTCACCCCCAAAGTGCTGGAATTTCAGGCGGGAGCCACTGCGCCTGGCCAAGATAGGAGTTATTATATTCCCATTTCATAGGTGAGAAACTGAGGTACAGAGAAGTTCTGGGACTTATTATAGTCACACAGTGCTAAAGCAGGACTAGGACCAGAACCCAGATCTGCTGACTCCAGAACCCCCGTGGATAACCTACCTACAGTCAGAATTTCAACCAAGTTTTGTCTCAAGTTACAGCCACCCTCTTCTGATAACATAAGCTGCTGTCTGTCCTTCCCTCTCTCCTGCTTTCCTACCTTCATTCCCCTCTCCCTCTCTTCCTTTTCTTTCCTTCCCTCGTTCCTTCCTTTTTCTCTTCCTTCCTCCTCCCTTCCTTCCTTCCTTCTTTCGTTCATTTGGCAAATGTTTCTTGTGCATTTGCCGCCTTCTAAGTAAGCATTGCTGAAGTTGAAGGAAACTGATATGGTTGGTGCCTTCACAGAGCGTATGGTTTATCAGGATCCTTTAAACTCTTCTTTCCAGAGAATAGTTATCCTTATCCACATTTCTTTCTTTCTTATCCACATTTTTCTCTTCTCCCTCCCTCCTTTCCTTCCTTCCTTCCTTCTTTCATCAGGGTCTCACTCTGTTGCCCAGGCTGAGTGCAGTGGCACAATCGTAGCTCATTGTAGCCTCCAAATCTGGACGCAAGTGATTCTCCTGCATCAGTCTCCCAAAGAGTACCTGGGACTACCTTGCTATGTTGCCCAGGCTGGTCTTGAACTCCTGGGCCCAAGTGATCCTCCCACTTCCCAAAGTGCTGGGACTACAGGCATGAGCCACCACTCCTGGTTCTTATCCACATTTCTTTAGACACGTTTACTCTCTCATTCCTTTGTCTCCAACAAAGATAGTGGCCAGGGCCAACCTGGCAGAGCTCCAGAAGTGCCCCAGGCTGCACAGGCGAGCATTCTGCTGTTTCCAACTGATTTCCGGAGCTGCTCCTCGAGATACCCTCTACAGTCCACTCAGATACCCCTGAAGGCCTTCATCATGCTGTAGCGAAACACTCACTCATGCATCACATCTCTTCTCTCCTCTCCTACACATTCCTGTGCCGGGACCAGGTCCGCCCAATTCAGGTTTTTAATCTCCAGCCCCAGGGCAGAGTTTGGAAGTAGCAGGAACCCAGGAAATGTTTGCTCCCCGGCCGGCTATCTCAAGTCATTTCCAAAGGATTCATTTAGTGTTTTCCTTCCTGGACCTCTTTTCTGTTATCCTTTTCCAAGGAAAAGGTACCACGCTGATGAGAGTAGAGCTAGAGCCCCACTTCCCGGCTTTAGGGCAGCCAAAGGGTTTACTTGTTCACACAGCTGCAGGCTTAGCAGCTTTGTTGGCTTCAGAAGAGATGGCATTTTGAAGCACGGTTGACTGCTTGGCTCCTGGGGATTTATTTTGGGCCATCCTGGCGGATACACACTAAAGCAAGAGCCCCAAGGCACAGACCCATGCACCAGAGAGTAAGACTCTCAGCTCTTCCCAGGGCAACAGCCTCTACTTCCCATCTTTAGGACACCTGTTGCCAATGTCCCCCCTTCTTTGTTTTTGAGTCGGGGTTTCACTCTGTCACTCAGGCTGTAGTGCAGTGGCATGTTCACGGCTCACCACAGCCTCAGACTCACCGGATCAAACAATCTGCCCACCTCAGCCTCCCTGTCGGCTAGACTACAGGCACACACCACCATGCCTGGCTAATTTTTTGATTTTTTGTAGAGACGGGGTTGGTCTTGAACTCTGGGCTCAAGCAATCCTCCCACCTCGGCCTCCCAGAGTGCTGGGATTACAGATGTGAGTTCCTGTGCCCGGCCAATGTCCTCATCTTTAGATCACCTGCCACTAATAGCTTGAGCCCTCTTTATATCTAGGGTATGTAAGGAAACATACCCTAGATCTCCCTGAGCTTCAGAAAGAATAATCACCAGCTGGGCTTGGTAGTTCAGTCTGTAATCCCACGCTTTGGGAGGCTGAGGTGAGTGGATTGCCTGAGCCTGCGGGTTCGAGACCCACCTGGGCAACCTGGCGAGACCTCATCTCTACAATAAATCAAAAATTAGCCAGGCATGGTAGTGCACATCTGTAGTTCCAGCTACTCGGAAGGCTGAGGCGGAGGGATCGCCGGAGTCCAGCAGGTCGAGGTTGCGGTGGCCGGGAGCAGCCACTGCACTCCGATCTGTGCCAGAGAGTGAGACTCCAACTCAAAAAAAAGGAAAAAAAAAAAAGAATAATCACCAAAAGAAACAGCCGTGCCCTGGGAGTCAGGAAACTGAGTTCAATTCCTGACCTTCCCACCAACTCACTGTCATTTTGGGAAGTAATTTAATCTCTCTGGGTCCAGTTTTCCCTATGAAAATGAGAGGGTGGGACAAGATAATTTCTAAATCTCTTCCAGTTTTAAAGTAGGAAAAAAATATTTCAGCTGGGTGCGGTGGCTTACGTCTATAATCCCAGCACTTTGGGAAGGCTGAGGTGAGAGGATTGCCTGAGCTCACGGGTTCTAGACCATCCTGGGCAAAAGGCAAGAACCTCGTCTCTACAATAAATCAAAAAATTAGCCAGGTGGTGCATGCCTATAATTCGGCTACTTGGAAGGCCGAAGCGGAAGGATCGCCTGAGCCCAGAAGGTCAAGGCTGTGGTGGCCATGAGCATGCCACTGCACTCCAGCCTGGGCGACAGTGAGAGACTGACTCAAAAAATAATAATTTCTTTCAACTGTATGCTTCCCAGACGGAATGGCCTTCGACCCTTTTGAGCAGAGGCTTGATGACCTTCTGGAGGTGACCCGGGGCTCCCCGGCCTTTTTGCTACCCCAGAATGGCTCTGGAGAAGCCACACAGCAACCTCACTCCCGGGACCCCAATTTCCCTCTCCCCCTAGCCTCGCTATCCACCTTGTGGCTCAGTAGGAAAGAAGCCTTAACAAAGGACCTAACTCAGAGGTCGTGCCCACGACCATGCTGAAGGGGCCAGGCCTTTTAGGAAGCCCAGAGGACTTTCCTCCCAGGCTAGGATTCCTGCTTTGGGAGTAAAGGGGTGGTGGAAGACAGGCTAAAAGGCCCCCGGTGGCCATGGGAACGTGGGCCCAGCCTCTTGCGCTGCCATGGCAACAGGGTCCCCCAGTGGCGGGCGTCTGTGCCCATCAGAGCGTGCAGGTGGCGCCCTCTGGGGAGAGGGGCCGGGCAGGAGGTGCG
>NW_007086966.1:0-2005 GCF_000164805.1 Carlito syrichta
GCAGAAGGGCTACCGGAAGGAGGACTTCCTAGGCCCATAGGCAAGGCTTCCTGGAGAAGGGGACGTGGTCCAGCGTCCGAAGGACAGACTCAGCTCCGGGCGCTCGACAGCCCGGCCTGGAGGAGGCGGCTGGCAGCCGAGGGGCCTCCCGCTGGGGCTCTGTGTGCACCTTCGAGAGGCCTGGGCCACCGGGAGGGCAGGGGGCTTACAGCTGGGGACTTGGCTTCCGCAGGGCAGGGTGTGGGGCAGGGCTTGAGCTGCTCTGGTGAGTGGTGGGGTGACCTGGTCACATGGGCAGAGGTGGGACTGGCCGTGGCCCGGCGGCGCCTCGGGACAGCCAGCACCAGGAATAAAGAGGGCTGTGGACACACCACGCCTGCGTGCCTCCATGGCGGGCACCACCCTGAGCCAGCGGCCGGCCCAAGACGGCCAATTCTGGGACTTGTGGTGTCCCCAGGCACACCCACCCGCCCCTGAGGACACAGCCCCTGGGCTCACAAACAAGCCTCCCAGGTCAGCGGACCCGGGACAGGGAGGAAGGCATGTCCAGCGGAGGGGCCGAGGGTGGGGAGGAGAGCAGAGGCAGCCCGGGAGCCTCACAGGCCCAGATGCAGCAGGGCTGAGGCCTCGTGAGCAGAGAGTGTGGCCAGACGAGGGGCAGCCCCATGGGCTTCTGCCATAAATGCATCGCCCTCCCTCTCTGCCCACCCTGGGCTGGCACCAGGAAGCTCTGACCAGGGGCCTCACACGGCTGCCCGAAGCTTGGGTTCAGTAGGCTCTGGGACATCCCCACAGTCAGGCCATTTGGTTGTGATAGGGCTGTTGATACTTTTACAACAGAAAGCTGCTGTGAAGCTCAGAACTTGAGGTCTCTAAGGCGCCTCCAGTATCTGTCCACATTGGGGGGCCTGGGGACAGCCACACCCCCAGCCAGGGACCGGGCAGGGAGCCCCCACTGCAAGGGACACGCCTGAGCTAGCTCAGGAAAAGGAGGGTGGAGAGGGTAGACTCGGTGACTTGACGGAGCGCTCCAGGCAGCAGCAGCCCCGCTTCTGTCCCAGGAGAGAACACGGTCCCGGCACATCCAAAAGGACTTTATTTCCTGGCACTAGGAGAGGTCCTGGGGTCACACCCACCCCTAGAAGGTCCCAGGGATACAGGCGGGGGTCCTGGTCCTGCTGAGTGAAGAAGCAGCCCACCTGACCCCAGATGTCTCTGGTGGTCCTCCACTCCGGGGTGGGGGCTACACGTCGTCCTCAGACACCAAGCAGTAGAAGTCTGTGCGGGCACTGTAGTTTCGAGAGCCAAGGTCTGAGACGTCCATCTCGCTGCCCCGGGCCTCTCCCAGTGAGACCCCACTCGTGTGCGACAGAGCTGGCGGCTCCCCAAAGACGGGCCCTCGGACGCCTGGGGAGGGTACGGAGAGGCCTGAGGCTGGGGTGCTCAAGCCTTCCGCCAGGACCTGCGGTCAGGGGTCAGGCCCTGCTCAGCCCGGCCCTAGTGGCCTGTGAGGTCCAGGAAGTTTCCAGGCAGGCCGTGGGCCTGAGCACCTCCAGGCGAGGGAGGCCGCGCAGGGACCCTCAATGCCGGGAAGAGGCCTTGACGCCTGGGGCCCCTTCTAGGCCTGCTGCTGCCCCCTCCGCCCCCAGAGCTCCTCGGGTCCGGCGTGGGGCCGGTGGACGTACCCAGGTCTCCCTCGGGGTCAGGGTCCAGCTCCGGGTCCGGGGCCTGGCCCTCGCGGACACGGCCTCGAACAGTCAGCATGGGGTCCTTGTCATCCTGTAGCTGGGTCTGGGGGTCTCCCTCCACGGGCCTGTACTGCACCTTCCGAGGCAGGGCCAGCTGCAGCTCTTTCCAGAAGTCAGAGGAAGGTGCCTGGGGACCGGGTTGGGGCAGTTTTCGTACGTGGCTGCACGGGAGGGGGTGCAAACTGGAAGCCCCAGCCCGAGCGGGGCAACCGCTGTCTGCAACGGCCAAACACCCGGGGCGCCCAGCGGCCCCCTCC
>NW_007086967.1:0-1730 GCF_000164805.1 Carlito syrichta
TGAGTGTGGTGATTTTTTTTTTTTTTTTTTACCTTTAGCTACTCTTCAACTCTAATGATAAGTAACAATTTATTCCACTTAAAGAGACATCATTAATTCTTCTGAATAATGCAAACAATGTTATTCATGCTCTCAAATTATCTTCCTTGCTACTGCATGTTTGTGTGGCTGTTATATTAGCCCTTTGTACTGATGTAACTGTCATTCCTTCACCTCATTTCTTGCCAAACACTGAGCTGTGTCTGGAGATACAAAGATAACACTCTTGTTGAACAAATGCCAGTTTAGTGGGGGAGACAGACATGTAAACAGATCTGTATCTGAGATACGTGGTCTGGATAGAAAAAAGAAAATACATAGCACAACTCAGCAAAGTAGCAAAAAAAAAGGGGGGGGGGCACAAGAGTCATAACACACCACAAATAACCAGCAAAGTGCAAGCTTAGTGACCAAGAAGGTAAGGCTTCCATTTTTATCACAATCTACCCATGTACATCCATTCTAAACATTCTGCCTTTCCTCCTGTTACAAGGAAAGAAGGAAGCTCATTCCTACCTAAAGATTGAGCATGGGATCCTACCCCCTCTCCCATAATCGGTGTTGCAGCCCTTGCAAAAATTAACTCTCGTACATGATCATATCCTTCCTCCTGTGGTATCATTCCAATTTGCAAACAAACATACCTTAACATCATCCTCCCTAGACCCTAAGTCACCCTCCGGCCCCTTCATCATTTCTCTGCTACCCTTCCCAGTGGTACAGTTTTGTCTTCTGCATTTATTGCTACCTGTATTTCCTGGGTCTCCATCCTCTCCTCACACAACTCCGCTGAATTGGCTCTTAATGGTCATCACTAAGCTCTATCTTGCTATACCTATGAGTCAATTTTATGTTCTCGTCTGTCTTGTGTAGCATCTCCTGCCCACTCCATCTCCCCCTGGCCATACTAAAAGACTGTCTTCTGGAAGCTTCCGTGAAAATTCTGTCTTTGTTTTCTGCCTCCCTCACTGGCCACTCCCTTACCAGTCTCCTCTATTCACTTTTCATTGCCACCTGACTTCTTCTCTCCCCTGTGGTCCAGTCTTACAATAGAACACCCTAGAGTGATCTTTCAAAAATATAAGCCAAGTTATTTCATCACCTGGGTTAAACCCTCCAATGATTTTTCATCTTCTTTAGAATAAATTCTACACTACCAAGGCCCTGCAGGCCCTGGCTCCTGCCTACTTGTCCGCCTTCATTTCCAAGACATACCTTTACCCAACACCCTTCAGACTCCCAGATTTAAATCACACACAATCATTTACTCAACGGATAAATGAAATAATGAAATCCTTGTTTAGCATCCCATGTTCAGCTCTTTGTTCTTCAAGTGCAGAGGGGATCAGACCTATAGAATAAGAACTAGAATTACAGAGGTCATGCTTTATTTTTATTCTTCAGGGGGTTATCATTAGTTTGTTTAAATGTCTAATGAGGATTAAATTTTTAAAAACTAGACTATAGGTTCAGCAGACTGGGTATAAATTCTAGAATAGATGAAATGTGGGTTCGTGTTACAAAAAATACTTCAGGAATTGACTATTTTTTTTTTTTTGAGTTGGAGTCTCACTCGGTTGCCCAGACTGGAGTGCAGTGGCCGCTCCCGGCCACCGCAGCCTCGACCTGCCGGGTTCTGGCGATCCTTCCACCTCAGCCTTCCAAGTAGCCGGAATTACAGGCATGCACTA
>NW_007086967.1:1810-15679 GCF_000164805.1 Carlito syrichta
CCCAGGCGGGTCTCGAACCCACGGGCTCAGACAATCCACTCACCTCAGCCTCCCAAAGCCGTGGGATTACAGGCTGAGCCACCGAGCCCGGCTTTGACTATTATTAATATTATAATCAGTTCTTGAAGAAGAACATTGAATATCCTTTAAAAACAAAAAGAGATAATAATAATCTTAAATTAATTGAGTACTTCCTTTGTACCAAAAGCTGTGCCAAGGCTGCATACAAGCCTGCTCTCCTTTGACATTTTTATTAACCCTGTGAAACAGGTACAGGCATACCTTGGAGATATTGTGGGTTCATTTCCAGACCACCACAGTAAAGCAAACATCATAATAAAACACCAATTTTTGGTTTCCCAGTGCATATAAAACTTATGTTTATACTATACTGTAGTCTGTTAAGTGCAATAATATTATGCCTAAATATATATATACCTTTAAAAAACACCAACAATTATCGGAGCCTTCAGCAAGTTGTAATTTTTTTTTTTTTTTTTTTGAGTCAGAGTCTCACTCTGTCACCCAGGCTGGGGTGCAAGTGGCATGCTCTCAGCCACCACAGCCTGGGCTCAGGTGATCTTTCCACCTCAGCCTTCCAAGTAGCTGGGACTACAAGCATGCAGCACCACACCTGGTTAAAATTTTTTTTTTTTTTTTGTAGAAACGAGGTCTCATCAAGTTGCCCAGGCTGGTTTCAAACTCCTGGGCTCATGTAATCCTCTCACCTCCACCTCTCAAAGTGCTGGGATTACAGCCATGAGCCACCATGCCTGGCATGAGTTGTAGTATTTCTGCTGGCAGAGGGTCTCAATGTTGTTGGCTGCTGACTGATCAGGGTGGTGGTTGCTGAAGACTAGGGTAGCTTTGGCAATTTATTTAAATAAGACAATGTTGTTTGCTGCACCTAACTCTTCCATTCATGAAAAGATCTCTCAGTATGCATTTTACCCAGAGAAGAATTTCTTTCAAAATTGGAGTCAACTTTCTCAAACACTGTCACTGCTTTATCAACAAAGTTTATGTAGTATTCCAAATCCTTTGTCATTTCAACAACATTTGCATCATCTTCACCAGAAATAGTTTCCATCTCAAGAATTTCAGCTCCCCTATCTTTGTTCATCCATAAGAAGCAACTCATCAATTGTTCAAATTTTATCATAAGATTGCAGCAATTCAGTCACATCTTCATCCACTTCTAACTCTAATTCTCTTGCTGTTTCTACCTCATTTGCAATTACTTCCTCCACCAAAGTCTTGAATCTCTTGAAGTCATCCATAAGAATTGGAATCAAATTCTTCCAAACTCCTGTTAAGGTTGATTTCTTTTTTTTTTTTTTTAAGAGACAGGCTCTCACTCTGTAGTCCAACTGAAGTGCTGTGTGTGATCATAGCTCACCGTAACCTTGAACTCCTGGGCTCAAGTGATCTTCCCACCTCAGCTTCCCAAGTAGCTCGAACTACAGAAGTAAGCCACTGCATGCAGGCAAATGATATTCTGACCTCCTACCAGGAATCACAAATGCTTTCGCTGGCATCTAGAATGATGAATCCTTTTTAGAAGGTTTTTAATTTACTTTACTCAGATCCATCAGAGGATTCACTATCTATAGCAACACAGCCTTACAAAATGTAGCTATTAAGTAATACAACTTGAAAGTCAAAACCACTCCTTGATCCATGGGTTGCAAAATGGGTGTTGTGTTAGCAGGCATGAAAACAACATTCATCTCCTTGTAGATCTATCTCCATCAGAGTTATTTGGTGACTGGATACATTGTCAATGAGCAGTAATGTTTTGAAAGGAATCTTTTTTCTGAGCAGTAGGTCTCAACAGTTGGCTTAAAGTATTCAGTAAACCATGCTGTAAACAAATGTGCTGTATCTAGGTTTTGGTGTTCCATTTATAAACCATAGGCAGAGTAGACTTAATATAATTCTTATAGGCCCTAGGATTTTCAGAATGGCAAATAAGCATTGGCTTCCACTTAAAGTCACCAGCTGCTTTGCCCCTAATAAGAGAGTCCGCCTGTCCTTTGAAGCTTTGAATCCAGGCATTGACTTCTCCTCTGTAGCCATGAAAGTCCTAAGTGGCATCTTCTTCAATAGAAAGCTATTTTAGTCTACCTTGAAAATCTATTGTTGTTTTGTTTTGTTTTGCTTTGTTTGAGTCAGAGTCTCACTCTGTCGCCCAGACTGGAGTGCAGTGGCTGCTCCCGGCCACTGCAGCCTTGACCTGCTGGGCTCCAGTGATCCTTCTGCCTCAGCCTTCCAAGTAGCCGGAATTACAGGTGCACACTACCACGCTCGGCTGATTTCTTGATTTATTGTAGAGATGAGGTTTCGCCAAGTTGCCCAGGCAGGTCTCGAACCTGCGGGCTCAGGCAATTCACTCACCTCAGCCTCCCAAAGCGCGAGATTACAGGCTGAGCCACCAAGCCCAGCCGAAAATCTATTGTTTAATGTAGCCACCTTCATCAATGATCTTAGCTAGAACTTGTGCGTAACTTGCTGCAGCTTCTATAAAAGCATTTGCTGCTTCACCTGACACTTTTATGCCATGGATGGATGGATGGCTTCTTTTCTCAACCTCATGAACCAACCTTTGCTAGCATCAAACATTTCTTCTCTAGCTTTCTCACCTCTCTCAGCCTTCACAGAAATGAAGAGAATCAGGGCCTTGGTCTGGATTAGGCTTTGGCTTAAGGGAAAGTTGTGGCTGGTTCTGATCTTCTATCCAGACCACTAAAATTTTCTCCATATCAGCAATAAGGCTGTTTCGCTTTCTTGTCATTTGTGTATTCCTAGAGTACTTGGATTTAATTTCCTTCTAGAACTTTTCTTTTGCATTTACAGTCTGGTTACCTGTTCGGCACAAGAGGCTTAGTTCTTAGCCTATCTTGGCTTTTGACATGCCTTGCTCACAAAGCTTAATCATTTCTAGCTTTTGATTTCAAATGAGAGATGTGAGATCCTACCTTTCTCATTGGATGGTTATTAACTAGCCTAATTTCATCATTGTTGTGTCTCCAAGGCCCAAGAAGAGAAAGAGATGGATGGGGAACAACCAGTCAATATACTCAACATTTATCTATTAAATTCTGTCTTACATGGGTGTGGTTTATGGCGTACCCCAAAGTAATCCCAATAGTAACATCAAAGATCACCATAACAGATATGACAGTAAAAAAGTTTGAAATACTCTGAGAAATACTAAAAAAAATGACACCACAAAAACACCGAGTGAACATACGCTGCTGAAAAAACAATGCCAACAGACATGTTGGATGAAGGGTTGCCACAAGCCTCCAACTTGATAAAAAAAATACATACATAATACCTACAAATTACAATAAAAAGAGTTGTGCCTGTACTACTATTGTTCTCATTTCAGAAATGAGTAGACTTAGGCTTAGCATGGCTAAATAACTTCAAATGGCCATATAGTTGATAAATGACCAAGTTGGGACCTTAATCCAGTCTGTTTAGCTAAAATCTATGCTTAACACCTATGTTTAGAAGAGAGGATTTAAAACATTACATTAGCTCTGCTGAAAGCATGAAGGGCATTAACTTTTTTGAGTCTGCACTCAAATCTAGGATTCTAAGATATCTTTGGGAATAGCATAAAGGACACAATATGAAGAAAAACATAAAGCAATCCCATAAAGTAGATTCCATTTTGGAGCTTTTGGTTATCCAGACACTTGAGGAACTGGTCAAAATAATGTACTTTTGGTTATCCATTATATAAATCCCTTTCTGTCATCCTGAAGGGTTGTTTTATTTGTAGTCTGAAGATGTACGTTAGAAAGGCAGAGGGAAAATCAAGTTTGCAAGTATCATGGGTATAACAAAAAAAAGTCTTATTCCTTTAAGGTTTTGAACAGAGGTCAGTAAATTATGGCAGGCTTATAGCCTGTGAGCCAAGAATGAATGTTATGCTTTTTAAAGGGTGTTTTAAAAAAAAAACATGCAACAGAGACTTTATGTGGGCCACAAAGACAGAACTATCTATTATCTGGTCCTTCACCAAAAAATGGACCTCTGCTCTAGACCTTAAAAAATGATGCAAAAAGGGTGAAACAGTTGTATAGAGAACAAAGTCCCTGGTTAGAAAAAGTGACTCCCTGGAGGTTTTCAAAAGTGTCCAAAGAATTAAAAAAAAATTAATAACAAAATTTCCCAGAGTCAGATTTTAAGGGGGATCTGGCCTTCCAAACTAGGGTCAATGAGATAGTATCAGGGGATAAAACAAGGAAAGGAAGCCGCTAAAAGGTTTGGGAAAAATTAGAATTATCCCATTTTAGAGCTGCAAGGAACCTTACAGAAACTATGAGCCAACATCTTTTTTCTCTGTAAATGAAGAAATGCGCAGGGAGGGGCAACAACTTAAGGCTACAGTGTGTTCACACAGCATAGTCCTTTCTCCAGGCTCCTAGGATGGGTCTCTTCACATCATGCTTCTACCTTATATACAGAGAAACGCTCTACAAATCGAGGAGTTAGAGACAGCTTTTTAGAAAGTCAGACAAAAACCAGCAGTTCTGCAAAGAATATGTGATCTGAAGGTGAAGTCCCACTCCCTTTTATTAAAAAAAATTTAATTTATTTTTAATAATGTTTTTTAAGTCTCAAAAGTAGTATTCATTCATTATGAAATGAAAATTTAGAAAATGCAAAAAATTTAAAGATGCAAATAATCATTCATAATCTCTCGATTCAATGGTAAAATACCTTTAACATTTGGTGTATTTCCTTACAGCTTTTAAAAAAAGATGTATATATATATGCCATTTTAAAAACTAGAATACTGTTTATTTTTGTTTTCTTTTTCACTTAACTTGTCAGCATTTTTGTGTCATATAAATTTTCCTGTAACATTTTAATGGCTATACAACCATTGTGTATGTATACATAGACATTTAAAAAACCTCCAGGACCAACATTCAGAGAGAATGTTTTACCTTACCCTCACCAATACTGACTGTATTATTCACAATATTTTTCCATTTGGTAAGCATAAAATGGTTTCTCTTTATTTCACAATGATGTTGATCCTTTCCTCACATGGCCATTTATTTATATGCCTTTATTTACATGCCATTGTGAATTATCTATTTCCAATGTCACATGTCCTATATCCATGTTTCTTCTGAGGCATTCATCGCCACCTTTTTTTGATTATAAAAACCACTTAAAGATTTTATTTTTCCCACTTTGCTATCTGCCTTTTAATTTTGTCTCTTTAATCTGTTGTTGTTGTTAATTCCCAAAATGTGGCATTTCCGGTCAGTCTAATTCCCTGCTTTTGTCCCTAGTAATTTTGACAGAGATAAGCAGTAGCCCAGTGCTGATGAGGAGCCAAATGCAAGATGATCTACTGGAGCTGTCTAATGATCTATCAGCCTCTAAAAGGCAAGAGTATAAGTCCTCCAAAGCTGCACAGCCTGCAGAGGTTCCCCTCAACAGTGGCCAGGTGGCAGGAATGTGCAGTAAAAATGCTACCCGCTGCACTAAGAGTCAGGAGGCCCAGAGGCTAGACCTGGGTTTGTTGCTCTCTTGCTGCACAGCCCTAGGCAAATCCTGCAGTCTTTCTGGGTATGTACACATACCTCACCTGCAAAATGACAGGTGTGGACACTACAATCTCAAAAGACATATCCAGTTCTACGGCTCATTCTTATTTGACATGTGAAAGAAGGGAACTCAGTAGTAGGTGTTCTGGGCTAGTCAGACTGCATTACCCCAGAGAGACTTGTCAATGAGAAGACTGAAGGTGAGAGATAATAAAAAACAATACCTGACAGGAGAAAACTTGCAGTCCTTCTGATATGTGGATTATAGAATTCATTCGTGTAAGTCAGCACGCTCTGGAAGGCCAAAGGTAGCAAAGAACCAAAACTGAAAAAGGGCTCAACACCAGTGCATAGATTTTTCCGAGAAGGTACCAGGTAATCTTACCGTGATTTCTTCTGAGTCAGTTGGGGGACTATAAATGTTGGGTATGGGCACAGAAGCCAGAATAAAAAGATCCAAAGAGGGAAGTGGATGAGAAAAAGTGGTGAACGTTTTTGAAGCAAAAGGGAGAAGCTGTTTAGGAGGGTCATCATGTTGACATACCTCCTTAAGGGCAGGCATAAATGAGATCATAAATACAAAACAGGGCAAAAGACATTGAAACACAAGCACAGGTTTGTAGTAGAGACAAAAGTAATATCCTATGTCCCTGGGAAGTAGCGACAAACATAGTATTGTGAAATAATATATACTTTGAAGTATTAAAGTGCTGGCAAGAAAGGCAAAGTGTTAGTCACATAATGGTGTCCCTGTGTCATAGGTGCCACCAACAAAGTACTGAGTCGGGTTACACAGGATCATGTGAAATCACATTAATGACTTCCTATCATCATTAACTAACTAATATTTATGTATTTAACAAGTAACTATTTTTTCTTGCATAATATTAAGTAATAATACCTGCTCATTTTCTTCATTCTAATTTAGGAGTTACTTATCTTTTCCATTCTAGCACTGATTAAAACATAAAATGTCTTTAGGAAATGTTATGGTTTAATTTAATCTTAGCAGTCAAACACTGACAACATTGCATTTCTTTAAAAAAGAATCAGCCTATTATCACCTACCAATAAAAATATATATATTTAAAAATCTCGTTCTCAAGTGAGAAGAAATCACAAAGCAAGGAGCCAATGAAGGAAGACGGACAAATCCTGAGTCCTCCACCTGGCCCAACAGGGCGTACTGAGAATAATTAAAATGATACTTCCTTGTGTTTCTATGATGGAGAATGCCTCATCTATCTGTTCACTTTTAACGCTTTCTTCTTCAAGCCTGTTGGCTGCTTTTCATGTAAAGAGAAAGAAGAGCGTGACTTGCCCCTTCAGAACAACACCGAAGGTAAAAATTACATGGCAAAAAGTTTTTACCCCCAGGCTCAAAGTCCTCAATAAATTAAAACTCCATTATTGTTTATTCTGTGGTGGATAAACCTGGAAAAAGACTAACAGATCCCGTTTCAGAGATGAGGAAATGGACATACAGAGACAGCCTAAGTCAGTCCATAATGCACAGGAAACAAAGGCCATCAGAGTCTCTCCTGGGATCTCTGTGTAACCTGGACTCACAGTCTCCCTTCAGGGCTCAACAGCATCCCTTCAGGACACACCCTGAGTTTTTAAAGAGGGGAGGATGTGGAGAAAAGGATACTGACTAGGAGCAGGACACTGGAGCTCAGTCCCAGCTTTCCTCCATGCTATTTCTGTAACCTTGGGAAAGTTATTTTAATCTTCCTATTCTTCTGTTTCTTTCATTATAAAATGAGTATAATACTTACACCTACTACCTAATAAGTGTTTGTAAGGATCAAACATAAGAAAGGGCTCTTTTTAAAGTGCCAGGCACTTGTGCTGTTTATGAATTTAAAAGAGAAGAATAAAGTAACTAAAATAATGATTTTAAAACTTGCATCACTTTTTCATTCATGAATTTCACAACTTCATCTCCTAAAAATGCTATATGGCATACATTTAAGAATAAGTATAATTTTTTGTTTCAATTGTTACCCAACTGAAGGAACTATTGTGTGAGTGTGTGTAGTATAATGTTAAAAATAATGGTAAGGAAAATTATGATTTGGCACACATATCACACAAATTTTTTTTTTAAATTGTTGATCTAAAAAACAGTTAATGTACTAAATAATAACATTGCATTTTGCTGACACAATTAAATGTACACTTTCAAGTTAAGATTTCATTTACAAAATAAAATAGTGCCACTGCATATAAAAATTACATGATAACATAAAATGCTATGAGAAGGAATTGACATATTCTGTTTAAAGGTATTTTTTTAAAACTAGACAATAATTCTAACCGAGAAGCTATAAATGAGATATTTCTGCATTTTTAACCCATAAAAGTTGTCCATTCAATAATACTTGCTAAAGCAAAAAAAAAAAAAAGACCAGGTAATAGGCAAAAATTCCATAGTGTTTAGAATAATAAGAAAGCATACTGTAATCTACTAATTACTTTCAATAAAGGATATTTATTTTGAAAAAAACACGACAGGTAAAATGTTCCTTTCACCAGCATCCCAGAGGAGCAATGTCTTACAAACAGAGAACTGTAATGGGCAGTTTTGGTATAACACATCACAGTCGTACAAGCAGGCAGCCAGAAACATGTTACCTGCCTTTGACTTACACTCAACTGATTTCCAAGACCAGACTAAAGCTTTGAAAAAAAAGCAGGAATTTTGGTTCTGTTTTTCCTTATTCTTGAGAGTCAATGGTAACAATACCCGTGCTGATAGGGTTTCAGGGCAGGAATACTGAGATTTGACCTTTTCCTGCTGAAAATGAGTTCTTGTTCATCTCATATTTGCCAGGACTAGTGATATCAGCATGTATTTGCATCTCTTCTCTCTCTCTTTTTAAGTACTGATAGTAATTTAGTGATTTCAACCATTGCTACATTCATTCATTTTGGAGTTACAAAATGATGTTAGCAAGTTCCTATCATTACACAGTTAAGTTTTAGAAGGAAGAGGATCCACCGTAATCAGTTTTGCTGCCAAATGTAGCTGTCCATACACTGAAATGAAATTAACTACAAAAACAGCAGGGAGTGAGTGCAGGCGATGTGTATGGGGACAGACCAGGGCTGAGGGGAATGAGCACTGAACTAAGATCAGTCCAGGTCAGAGGCCACTCCTCAGTCAGATCATGTAACAAAACAGGGAAATTGGTTTTAGTGTTTTTAACTTTAATTAGCCACATTAATTAATGCTAAAAACAATGTTAACAGTATATTATTTTCATCTAGTTAAATAAAGGATTACACACATTTCAGTAAATTACGCAGCATTAAACATTTAAATAACTTGAAATGAAGCCATTACTGTCATTCAAACAAGTTTTCACAGCTAAAGGCTGAATGTTAAGTATGAACTGATTTGGCATTACAAGAATATAAATCCTTTATCTTTTCAGCGAGAAGAAAAAAAATGAAGAGATTTGATGACTTCTGACTTGAAAAGTGGTTTGCAGGAGCACATCGCCCTCCAGTGGCCAAAGGTTCAAAATGCAATTTCCAAAGGACAAAGTTCAATAGCAAATCTTTTCATATCAAAGGGTAACTGTTATCATTAGTTCCTTTCTCTTCTCTTTTCAATATAATTATCTCAACACATATTTTCAATATCAAACCACCTTTCCATTGCCAAATTTCCCTCACTAAATTTAAAGTCTTAAATTCAAATCTGATTTGTTCCTCCTCAGAAAAGTTCTGGAGAGTAAAAAAGAAATCAAAGCCAAGCAAAACCACAAACACACACACACACACACACACACACACACACACACACACACACACACCCCACACACACACACACACAGAGAGAGAGAGAGAGAGAGCTGCAATGATAAGTGAATTCTCTATAAGGTCAAGACAATGGCTGGATTTCAGCACTAGACTAGTAGTAATTATTGAATGTTAAAATCCAAACTCTAGACAGATTATAAAAATTATGTAATTCTATGTTGTCAATTAGACATCATGATTAGCACTTATGACAAATTCAAAATAATAGAAATATCTTTTACTGACTTTCTTATATGTGAACATTTCTATTTTTAAATAACAATGCAAAAGAATAATTACATTACTCATGATTTTTTCTTCCTTACAATTTCTATTAAAATGGATCCAAAGTTAAGAGTTCCAAATATTTTTCCATGAAGCTAGAAAAAGATAACCTTTTGGTTGCCTTTACAGGTTACCAGAAAAGCTCCTGTCTCAATCTAAAATACTTCTTTTCTTGAAAATACATTTATTTCTAATATAAAAATGGATCATAATTCTATTTATAATAATTGCTGAAAAACAGTAAATTGGTTGTAATATTCTTAGTTTTCTACTAAATAAAAACTGCAAGGTATAAAAACACTGCCCCAGATCTTATATCAAATAGTTACCAGGCAGAATGAGATATTTTATTTACAAGATAATGATTAATTTTGTCTTCTGCTGCTGCTTACCCAAGAATAGAAAAGTTTCAACACATTTGAAAGGGTCATTCCTTTCACTGGAACCAACAAAGCAATTCTATATAATGTAAATAACAATGGCTTGGGCTTGAATCCTGCCTTTACCACTACAGACCAAGTTAGGCAAGCAACACTGCCATGCAAACTTCATCACAAAATGGAGATAAGTGTTCTCATCTCAAAGGAATGCTGTGAGGACTCACTGTAATGACCCAAGTGAAATACTTGGCCCCAGTGCCTGGAACTCACACAGAAGATCCTCAAAGAATGTTCTCGTCTCCATTCACTCTCACCAATCAAAGAATGTAAAGACAGATTCTTAAAACAGGGAGGACTAGAAGTAGAGTCAGCAGATATGGTGTCACATGGATGAATCAACCACTCAGAATTTTGCCTATAAAAAGCCTGTTCTTTACTATCATACATTAGAAGACCCACAGATGATTCTGGAAGCAAAAATACTGAATTCTGGGACAGGGAAGAAACTGAACAGAATTAGCATTTGTTATGTGTAGCCTTTCTATAGCAACCTTGTTATGAAGGTACCATGGGTCTCCATAGAGCAGAGTTATGACTGTTGGGAGTCAGAGAGGCTGGATTTCTCTTATCTAAGTAAGACTGGAGGTCAGCATCTCTGGTGGGGGTTGAGACAGTGAAGAGGAGGAGCAATGACACAGCCCCATGGGGATGGCAGCAGAGGTACAGAATATGCTCGAGAATAAGAATGTCTCACTTATCCTACTGTCATCTGATTCTCCCTTCCTATTTAAGTATTTACAGCAGTGAGATGGTAGGAAATGGCATGGGAGATTTATCAAAATCTTTTCTGGGGTGAAGATAGGCACATGTAGTCTGAAAAAGCATTTTCAAAATTACAACAAAATACACTACAAAGCAAGTGCTCTGCCCTCCCTTTGTAACCATGAAGACAAAGCAGTTGAACAGGCTTGCTGTGAAAGTGACCTATGCTTTGCTCTGTCACGATCAAGAACAGGAGAAATGCTTATGGCAAGCCCGCCCCACTTCACACTAATCTCAGGAGACTGAGAGATAGGAAGGGCGTCCTCTTAAGGCCGTCGTTGCCTTGATTCTTGCATTACAATTCTTACTTTTTAATAATATTTTAAATAATTTTAAAGGAGATATAAGATTTCTAAGTGTACCAAAAGGGGCATGAGTTTTAAAATATTGAGAAACATATTTTGTTAAAAGATGCAAATCAGCTTCAGGAAAATGAGAGGGTAAAGGAAGAAAGGGCTCATGGGATAACTTTTAAAAGTTGGGCTTTCAGCTAATGGTCATATCCATTAAAATACAAATAGATTTTAGCTTTTGCCAGCTTGCCAGGCACCCTGATGACTTACCAGTGGCAACAGCCATCACAACAGCCTTCTCTTGCCGCACCAGTGTCCAAAACAATGCCCTAAAGCTTAAGACAGCTGATGTCAGATCCCAAAGTAGGCAGGGCCTGGCCACCATTCACAGACACACACTCTCCCTCCAAGATCCACCCTGAGGGCAGCAAAGGTACCAGCAAGTCTTCCTCATCAACGCAGGAAATATCTTTTTCTCAAAAGACAATGCTACAATACAGAACTAGGACCATCCAGCAAGCAGATGACAGATGGGTCTACATACATAAGGTAAAGGACAAAATTGGTTTTGGTGACTCTCTGAATATTCATAGAATCTATAAAAGTCCAATTCTTTTAGGATGCAGTCTGTTAGAAATGAATATGCAACTGTACCAAATAAAAACAGTGTATTTCTCAAAATGTACACAAGGAGGGGACTCTTCCCACATCTCATTGCTGCCACATACAGTTGCTAGAGAAAATATTAGCTGAACTTTATCTTGATGATTTATATTCTCTAATGTAGGTCCCAAGAATGTTCCCCACCCCCAACTGTATTCCTGCATCATTTTACCATCACAATAGATGCTACATTCAAAAAGATGTTTCCTAAGTATGGTGTGAGAACTGATTAGCTCTTCAAAATGATCAGGACTCCTGGACCCTACAAAGGCAGCAGGAGAGGAGGAGAGCAGAGGGAGGGAGGAAGGGGAGGAAAAGAGAGAGCAGGGAAAATGAAAGAAGACAGGAGAAAAGTGAAAAGTATTCAGCAAGAAGAAACTAACATTAACACAGATGACTCCTTATATCTAGACCTATTAACAAAGAAAAAAAAATCATTGTTTACTAGAGGATTTCCAAATCTTGTTGCTAAAACTACTGAAAAACCATAATAGCAAACAAAGCCTTCAGCTCTGGCTATTCTCTCAAGTCCCAGGCAGGCCTGAACATATTATCTTAAGTCTTAATTAAGCAAGCTTGGCTAGAGTCAAACTGCAAACAACCAACAGAGGTAGCAACAGCCAGGTTTACAGAAAAAAGCATTTCATAAGAACAATACATGTTAGGGATGCTGAAAACAAGCAGATTTAAGGCTGAGGTGCTCCTTAGTCTCCCAACACCGCTTTGTTTGAACTTGTTGGCTTTACAGACACTATAAAGTTACTTCTACATTAATAAAAATATCTAGCAAGACCAACATTCGAGTGATTCCCAATAGATTAGCAGAGACAAAGCTGATCATTTATAAAAGTGGTTTATTGTATGAATTTGGCTGCCTGAAGCACCTGTCTATGATATCTAAAACCAAGAACCTATCCTAGTTTTCTCACAATGAGGTTTCTCCAGGACTCACAGCAGGGATAAAGGATGAGTCATAACACCAATGCTACAGTCTGTTGTCCACATTCCACGTTCAGGGCAAGAGAATGCTATGCATACTCCTAAACAGCAGATTGTGCTAAACAGCTATATATAACATCAGCTAACTTCTTTTATTATTTAGAGGCACACATACATATATTTCAAAATGTGTATGGTTCTATTTTTGTTCTGTCTAGTACTAAAAAATAGAAAGCAGGAAGTAACCCAGAAAGGTTGGGAGGGGCCCACTAGCACCCTCCATCCCTTCCACTCACAGCCCATTGGCCTGAGCAAGTCACACAGCCCAAACCCAGCAGCAACAGAAGCTGGGTAAGGAAAGCAGACACATGGAATGTCTGATGTGCGTTACTGCTGTGCACACCATCTGGCATTAAAGCTATTTGATTCTAAAAATCAAGAGGCCCGACCACTCCTCCTGCAAGCTTCGCTTTCCATAATAAGGATTCCTGTGTATCCTCTACTTTGGTCATTTCCCCCCTCTATTGATACTGGGCTAGTTCTTGGTTCCATGTTGATATTCTCACAAAATTACAGTAGGAACAAACGGAGCCCTAAGGATATAAATTCCGCAGAACAAAAACCTGTACAATCAAGTTAAATCCCCACACATTTTTACCCATATTAATTATGTGCCTTTAAAACACACACACAATAATGAATGATCTAACACATTTGGAGACTAAACAATGCCTCTTAGCAACTGCTCCAGGACCATCTTTTATACTTGGTCTTTTGCCGAGCCTATTTTCTGTCAGCTTTCTTATCTGCTCTTTAATTTTGCTAAGTGAACACCATTTTGGCAAGAGGTTAAGCAATACAAAAAAACCAGAAAAAATATTAACAAATTAAGCACTTTTGTCTCAACCTCCTCAAACACCATGCCAAATACTGCCCATTCCACACTGCAGGCTCAGAAAATACTGCGCATGGGGACCGCCTGCTCTGCACTCAGCACACAAATCACTCTGACTACAATCACACGCGTTTATCTTTATTTTTAAAATCTCCTTGTTGTTGCCAGTGGCACTTGAACATTATTATTACTAATCCAGCTAT
>NW_007086968.1:0-1609 GCF_000164805.1 Carlito syrichta
GAGATACTCAAAAGCAAATCCTCAAGGACTTTTAAAATTGAAGTGTACTGGGGTAGAATGGCCTCTGAGTGGGCAGGATTTGGAGAGTGAGACAGACTTGACATGACATCAGCTGAGCCTGGGGACCCTCACCAGAGCTAGTACTAAAAGACGAGTACACAGTGGGTGAAAGGGAGAGGGAGTGCTCTCTGCCACTTTAAACTCCAGCAACAGTGTGAAGATTCTGTTAATCTTTTTCTTTTTTTTCTTTCCAGTGTTTGATAGTCTAGATGTCTCTAGAGTAAGTAATATCCATCATTTTTTTACTTATTATTTTTCACAAAACCAGCCTAACAAATGCAATGTAATGAAAAGTTCATACACTATTAATTTATTATCCCATTAGTAAGATCCAGGTTTGCATCCCTTATTCTACTTTGAAATGTTTTTTTCCTAATTCCTCTGCTGTGATTTATACATTTTTCTGAAGTCTTTGTCTTCTTCTTTGGAATTCTTTTGAAATTTATAACCTCTCCTCTGTAACTTCTAAATTTCACAATTTTTGTTTGCAATGCAGAACTGTAACAATATTTTGAGAATTTGAAAGTGGTATATAAGAAAGAAAAAATGCTTTTGTATCTATATTTCAATTTCACAAGTAATTTAGGGTAAAAGACAGCAACCATGTTGGTAATGTTGCATCTGAGTATATTCCATTTGTCATGATTATGTAAACATCTATAATCCATCACTTCACTTCTCTAGCCTCTTTGGACAGACGTTCAGAGAATGAGGATAAATGTTACCCTGAATCCAAAGACCTGGAACATTCTTTTCCTTTAACTGAGTGAGAGAGTTGCAAACTGAATAGACATAGAAACATCAATTTGCCTCGCAGACATCCCATCAGGTTGACAGCGAGTGGACCATAAGGCAATGTCACTGACTGTACATTTTCGAATGTAAATTCCATATCTTAGGCACTACCACAACCCTGCTGGGGCTCAAAACACAATACCTCAAAGTAAGACACATTGGCATACTGAGTACTTTGAACTGAAGGAAATTGGAAAGGGCCTCAGAAGCAAGAAGTTTTCTCTTTCTTCTACCCTCCTTTCTCCTCCTCCCATTTCTCCCCTGAAAGCGCATCTTACAAACTGTTTACTCCTCCCTGAAATCAAACTATAAAACCTAGAAATGTTATCCTCTGACATTCCCCACCTTTCTCCCAAAGATCCTTATGTGACAGGTGTTATGCCCTGGAAGTTGAAAGAATGCTACTCAGAAAAGCAGAGAAGAATCTGAAAGAAAAAAAAAAAATGGGCCTTGCTGAGTTCCTTCAGTTTGTTATCAAGAGATCATACTCTTTATATCCAATTATATTTCTACACAGCTGTCCGTCCATTCTTTACCAAACCCATGCATAAAAATACATGATTTTCTCTGGGTCTTTGAGTCTTCATTTACGAAGTTTCTTGTGTCATGTAAACTTTGTTAAATACATTTGTTATGTTTTTCTTTTGCCAATCTGTCTTTTTTTCTTATAGGAATGTCAGCCATGACCTTTGTAATGAACAAAAAAGGTATATAGTCTCTTGACTAGCACCATGCTTGGAACATGTTAAATTAA
>NW_007086969.1:0-9188 GCF_000164805.1 Carlito syrichta
AAATTTTAAAAAAAAAAAAAAAAAAAAAAAAAAAAAAGAATTCACACACTGGGAGCAGAAGTAGCTTGGTAAGGTCAATCTATCTTCCTCTTTGCTTAGAAACATTTTGAAATGCTAATTCTGGTGCCAGTCTGTAAGTAATAGATAGGCTTAATGGTTAAGAAATAATATATAAGCATAAAAACACAATTTTGAGTCTAAGAGATCATGTCTTAAATAACCATTTACAACTCCATTTTGGAGGTAAACACATTTTAAATAAAAATTCAACTTGACTAAGGAGACAGTCAAATATGTTTTAAACAGTTTTGACAGAATGTGGCTGATATTTATAACTTTTATAACTATCTCCTAACATTTCTTATGTTAATTCATTTACTATGTATATGCAATATTTATCAGCATTTTCCAAATGTAGCCAGTAACTTTTTCTCACTGTTCAGCAAAATGATCTGGAAAATTTTCGTGAAAGATCATATTAATAGTATTAAAATGCACTAAATGATTTTTTTAAAATTGCCATTTAAATTATTCTGGCTATTATTCATTTCCTGGATTGAGAATACTGTTGTTGGATTTGAAGGCATTTTATGTATTTAGATATAAAATTATGAAAATCAGTGACATCATGTAAATATAGCTTATTTATAGATAGAGAATTCTGCCTCTATTATATTGCTGTGCATAAAAATACAGCTAGTAGACTATGAAGAAAAGACAGGAATTATATGCAGAGTGAGAGATCACTATTTTTTTCTTAGATTCTGAAAAGTAACTGATGCTGTGTCGGCAATTATTTTCACTAACATGACAATATTTTGATCCTATGAGTTGCATGGAGGTTGGTAGAAATTTTGCACCTTTTATATCTTGTTCTCAGTGACCCCCTCTCGACTAGCAGAACATGAGGCTGTTAATTAAATAGTGACTACACAGTGAAAGTTGATTTATGACATTAGAAGGTACATGAATTTCTCAGTTCAGCCAACTGCGAAGTAATATTCCTTAATCTTCATTTACAGGAATTTTGCTACAGGTTGGGCTAACATTTATGGCTCACAGCCTGATGCAGCAGCCATTGCAGAGGCTTTGGGGTGGGATACTGAGTTGGCATTCTAGAATTCCAAAGCAGATGTCAGCAGGAAAGGCATTTAGGAAGTCGCAAGAACTAAAAGAGCTGTCACAATGAGATTTCTTCCGTAAGTACAGCTCAGTGTTTGTATTGATACTGGGAAGTATAAAACATTTCAAGTAATGAAGTGTTTGCTGAATAATTCTAATGAATTTCCCCTGGAGTCATATTATTAGAATTTGGGTGTTTAAACTAAAATTCTAATCTTTGAGTTCAAACTAGTAAGTTATTCATTTGCATTAAGCATCAACTATAATATGATAATAATACAGCTTTAAACTAATCTTTTACATTAAAAAATGCAGTGAACCATTTCTTCACTTTATAAATTAGAAGCAATCATGTACAACAGTACAGTATTTAGTGGTACCAAACTAAAGGAACCAAGACTCTTAGTTCCTATCTTTTTTTTTTCTTTTCTTTTCTTTTTTTGAGTTGCAGTCTCACTCTGTCGCCCAGACTGGAGTGCAGTGGTCGCTCCTCCTGGCCACCACAGCCTCAACCTGCTGGGCTCCGGTGATCCTTCCGCCTCAGCCTTCCAAGTAGCCGGAACTACAGGTATGTGCTACCACGCCCGGCTGATTTTTTGATTTATTGTAGAGATGAGGTCTCGCTGCCCAGGAGAGTCTCGAACCCGCGGGCTCAGGCAATCCACTCACCTCAGCCTCCCAAAGGCATGGAATTACAGGCTGAGCCACCAAACCCGGCTAGTTCCTTTCTTTTTTCCTGGATCTTTCTTATACTGTTGATAATACCATATTTTATGTAATTATCACAAAGCACTGGTTGGAAAGTAGGTGTACAAGAGATAATATTCTTTCTCTTCTCCAATATGGAAACTGCATTTCAGAAAAATTATGTGGCAGTACTAGGATTCAAACTAAGAATGTCACATTTCTAAATTTATGAGAAGGTCATGGCCTCCAAAATGCATGGTGCAAGGGCATGCAACCATTATGAGGAAAGAAAATCCATAAGGTGTTTTTACATTTTCTTCTTTTCTATTCTATGTACTTTTCCTTTCTTTCATTGTCATTGCTCACTCTTTTCTTTCTTCTAAGTAAAACTCATATTCTACAAGGCTTAGATTCTTAGAAGCTTAGTAAGAGTTAAATAATTTGAAAAATTATTACTTGTATAAGCTTATATTGGATGACAACGTCTATCATTATCTGAATTTTAAGAGCGTGTCCTAGACAGCATGTTGCATTATTCCAAATGTATGAATGATGAAAGGTGGAGTTGTACACTGTATAACTAATATACCTTCCATCAATTTATGTATTTACTTTTCAGGATAACTTCCCCAGGCATACTTACATGGTCTAGCATCTCCTTTCATATGTAAAAAACCAACCTTTGATATCCAGTATCTCTACAGCTATCAGTCCTTCAAAATAAAACTTCTTTTTTTCTTTAAAAATTTTTTTATTTTAATAACTTTTGGGAGGGGGTACAAATAGTTATGGTCTGGGCTTTAAGTGTACCCACCAACTCCACTTGTGCACAATGTTCCCAACAGGTGAGTTTTTGACCTTCGCCCTCTCCCCGAATCTCCACGGTCCATTATGCCATTCTCTACACCTTTGCATATCCTTAGTTTATTCCCACTTATTAGTGAGAACATGTGTGTTGGGGTTTCTCTCTCTGAGTTAGTTCACTTAGGAAAATGTTTTCCAATTTCATCCAAGTTGTACAAAAGACATAATTTCATTCTTTTGGACAGCTGAATAGTATTCCATGCGTATATATTATATGTCACATTTTCATTGCCCACTGATCATTTGATGGGCATTTAGGTTAATTCCACAACTTTGCCATTGTGAATTATGCTGCAATGAACTTGCGAGTGTAGGTGTTTTCCCAATAAAACGACCTCTATACTTTTGGGTAAATACAAAATAGTGGTATTGCTGGATCAAATCACTTTTGGTTTCTTGAGAAATCTCCATACCACTTTCTATAGAGGTTGTACTAATTTACATTCCCACCAACAGTGTATAAGTGTTCCCTTTTACGACATCTGCACCAGCATCTATTGTTTTTATTTTATTTTATTTTTAAATAATGACCGTCCTAAGGTAGTATCTCATTGTGGCTTTAATTTTTATTTCCCTGATGATGAGTGATGTTGAGCAGTTTTTTATATGTTTGTTTGGCCATTTGTATATCTTCTTTTGAGAGATTTTTTTTATGTCATTTGTCCACATTTATTTGCTTTTTTCTAGCTGATTTATTTGAGTTATTTATAGATTCTGGATATTAGTTCATTGTCAGATGTATTGTTTGCAAATATCTTCTCTCATTCTGTAGGTTAGCTATTTGCTTTGTTGATAATTTATTTTGCTGTGCAGAAACTTTTTAGTCTAATTAAGTCCCACTTGTTTATTTTTGTTTTTGTTGCATTTGCTTTTAGGGTGTTAGCCATTCATTACTTGCATAGGCCAATGTCTGTAAATTTTTTCTAGGTTTTCTTCTAGGATTTTTATGGTTTCAGATCTGACATTTAAGTCTTTAATATATCTTCAGTTAATTTTTGTACATGGAAGGAGATAGGGATCAAATTTCCTTCTTTTTTTAAATTTTGCATGTAACTATCCAGTTTTCCTAGCACCATTTAAAAAAAATATAGTGTCCTTTATTCAGCGTGTGTTTTTGTCAGCCTTAGCAGAAGGATCACCTGCATCCAGCAGGTCGAGACTGCAGTGGCCGTCAGTGTGCCATGCATTCTAGCCTGGGAAACAGAGTGAGACTGCAACTCATCATTTCTCATACAATTAGAAAGAACAATCCTAAAATTCATATGGAACAAAAAAAGAGCCAGAATAGCCAAAACCATCCTAAGGAAAAAGAACAAAGCTGGAAGTATCACATTACTTGACTTCAAACTATACTAAAAGGCTGTATAACTAAAACAGCATGGTACTAGTACAAGAGCAGACACATAGACCAATAGAACAGAATAGAGAATCCAGAAATAAACCCAAATAAGTATAACCAATCAATCTTTGACAAAATGAAACTTCTTAAAAGAATTTCTGTAGTCACTACATCTACAAGATCTAACAATTAAGTTTACAAACTTGCCACCATGCACTTACATTGACAGCCCTGTACAAACAACTCAGTAAGGTTTCATAACCTTTATATAATGTTTCACAATTATGTTTGTGTAGATGTGTGGCGGTGTCTTGTTGAGTGGCATTCATTATCATTGTTGCATGTTTTTATGTGCTGTCATGAGAACGTTGAAGCTTGAATTAGAGCGAAGAACAAACATTAAATTTCTTGTCAATCTTGGTAAGAGTGGAAATGAAATCAGTGATATGTTAGTCTAAGTTTATGGAGATAATGCCATAAAGAAAATGTCAGTGTACAAATGGATTAAACATTTTTCTGAGGTGAAAGAAAGTGTCACAGGTAAAGAGAGGTCAAGAAGTCCAGTAACAAGCAGAACTGATGAAAACTGCAGAAATTCTTCAAATTGTGTTCCAAAAAATGGCCCCTTCATCTGTCCATTAGCTCAAGCAAAGAATCTAAAAGTTAACTTCAATTCCTCTGTTTAGCTATTTTTTCTGTCAAAATGAGCAAGGTTGACTCTTCCTTTGAAACATACCTTCCTGCTTTTTCCTTCTGCTTTTTTCATTAGAGTAATTTGCTTACTTTCATTAGTCATTATCACATTTTATGTGAACCAAAAGAATGGCTCTCTTGTGCATCTGTACTTACAGTCATATAATCTAATCTTCACATAATAGGTGGTTTTTTAAAACAAAAATTAGATCACATAATTTTTCTACTCTTGAAAAAGCTGCCTAGAAAGAATGCCAGGAGTAAAATTTAAATTTATTTTTCAATTCTCTGGAAAACCACTTCATTTAGGCATTTGTCCCTAACTACCCTCTTCTGTTGTCAAATCCCATGAGTTGTTTGTAGACATCACTATTTTATCAGTGAAATGGAATTTGACACTTTTAATCATTTCCTCTTAAATTCTCTGGCATATCCCTCCTGGCACATGTGTAGGCAATTCAATGGCCAGAGAAAATCATTAAGCTGAGATACAGGTACTAACAGTTGGAAGTTGGACAAGGAAAGTGAAAATGGTAGGAGCTGAGAGGATGTGGTTGGCTGTAAACAATGTCTGCCATAACTGCTATCAGCTCAGGTTGGATCGCTCCAATGAACTCAACTGCCTTTTCAACATTTTAGGTATCTAATAGGCACATCAAACCCACATGCCTAAAAACAAAACTGCTCATTCCATTTCTCCTTTAAAGTTCCCTCATTTCTGTAATTGGAAATTTCTTTCAAGTTGCACAAACAAAAACTTTGATTTAGGCTGGGTGCGGTAGCTCAGGCCTGTATTCCCAGGACTTTGGGAACCTGAGGCAAGAGGATTGACTGAGTCCAGGGGTTTGAGACCAGTCTAGGCAACTTGGTGAGACCTCATCTCTACAATAAATCAAAAAATTAGCCAACTGTGGTGACATGCGCCTGTAGTTCCAGCTAATTGGAAGGCTGAGGCGGAAGGATTGCCTGAGCTCAACAGGTGGAGGCTGCAGTAGCCATGAGTGTGCCACTGCACTCCAGCCTGGGCAGCAGAGTGAGACTACTACTCAAAAACAAACAAACAAACAAACAAACGAAAAAACCTTTAAGTTCATCTTTAATAGTTTTCTTTTCTTTTCTCTTCTTTTTTGAGTCAGAGTTTCACTCTGTCACCCAGGCTGGAGGGCAGTGGCATGCTCCTGGCCACTGCAGCCTCGACCTGCTGGGCTCCTGTGATCCTTCCACCTCAGCCTTCCAAGTAGCTGGAACTACAGGCGCGTGCTACCATTCCTGGCTAATTTTTTATTTATTATAGAGACGAGGTCTCTCCAAGTTGCCCAGGTAGGTCTCAAACCCATGGTGGGTCTCGAACCCAATCCTCTCACTTCGGCCTCCCAAAGTCTGGGATTACAGACTGAGCCACTGAGCCTGGCCAATATTTTTCTTATTTTCATACTTTACTTCTAGACTGTCAGCTCATCAAGACTATTTTTCAACACTTCCACTGCCATCACAAATTCTCACATAGATTATAGCAGTTGCCTCCTAACTGGTCTTCTGTTTCCATCTTTGCTCTTGCTCTTCTTACAGTTTTCTTATCTATTCACCAACTAAGTGATATTTTAAATTTAAATCATACCATGTCAAAGCTTTCTCATTTCAATAAAGTTAGAAATCAATTTTCTAATTATGACTGACAAAACTCTAAATAATTTGACCCCCATCACCAATCTGACCTCCTATCTGACCACTCTTGTTTTTACTCACTGTACTCCAACTACACTGGTCTTTAAGAATTTCCTTAAATGTGTCAAATGTGTTCTCAGGATTTCACATTGTTGTTCATTCTTCTTGGATTACTTTTACACCAGATGGCATGCAACTGGCTTGGTCATGCCTACCCTTCAGTTCTCTGTGTCAATTTCATATTATCAAAGAGACTTCCTTATTAAAGATGTGCCCTATGTACCATCATTTTTTTCTCCTCTTAATATGATCCCCTTTTCTTTACTTTTATTACTGTTTGATTATAGATAGTCTGTGTGTGTATATGTGTGTGTGTGTGTGTGTGTGTATACACATATATATTTATATGAAAATATATATCTGCCCGTGTCTATTTCTCTAATCCTATATCTATGTCTATGTCTGCTTATGTCTATGTCTATCTCTACAGAGCAGAGACTTTGTCTGTTTTGCTCACCATTGCCTCCCTTGACCTACAAAATTTCTTGCACTGATGTATTCTGAAAGAAGGAAAGAAAATGTTACAACAAAAGAAAATATTTTCTAATACTTTAAATAATCTGTTTGCCATTTGTGGCTTTTCAGGATAATTTCTTTTTGCCTGAAATTAGAATGCATGAGTGAAAGCTATGTAAAGAAAATATATAAGTAATTCACATATAAAATTATATGTTCTATGATATATTTCTATAGCTTTAGATACTCAAAGAAGAAAATCAATCAGTAAAAGAGACAAAAATGTTTTTGGCTTTTATGTTGCAATTTATAAACAAATAATATTCTTTTGGAAAAAATGAGTAGAACATGTTTAATTTTTGATTGAAATATAATATATGAATATCACTATTAAAATATACTAAAATACTGGAAATTTTATTTTAAAAATGAGACAAGAATTATTTAATATTATATTTCGTGTCTGCTTAGAAAAACAATAGTAAATTTATTCAGGGAAGATAGCATGTTGCTCAGTCAGCTTTCACAAAACTATAGCAGATGTTATACATTGTAGTTGCACAATATCCTGGAATACAAAGGAACAGAAAATCTGAAAGGGTAATATAAGAAAAATCCAATGGCCAGAATCACTGTAACCGGTCCTACTCCATCACATTTCTCTTTGCATTTTAGCATAGTGAGTCTTGCTGGAAGACTGAGTTCTAGAAAAGTTTTTCTAATATTTGAATGAGGTCAGATTTGAATTCTTTTTTTAAAAAGGTAATTACTGACAATTACTGGCATTGTACTAGGTATTGGTAACATAAAACCCGGTATAAGAAATTACTTGTCTTACCATCTATTGAAAGGTGCAAAAAGTAATGATAGCAGTAAGGTATGTCAGGCGGGCTCGGTAGTTCAGACTGTAATCCCAGCACTTTGGGAGGCCAAGGCTAGTAGATTGCCTGAGCCAATGGACTTGAGACCAGCCTGGGCAACTTGGTGAGATCTCATCTCTACAATAAAACAAACAAACAAACAAACAAACAAAAACAATTAGCCAGGCGTAGTATGCATGCCTGTAGTTCCGGCTACTTGGAAGGCTGATGCAGAAGGATTGCCTGAGCCCAGCAGGTCGATGCTGCACTCCAGCCTGGGTGACGGAGTGACTCCAATTCAACAAACAAACAAATACACACAAAAAACGGTAAAGTATGTTAATATGTTAGAGAGGTAGGTATTGTGTGTTTTTAAAGAGGAGAAAAAATATCTCATTGATATGTCGGGAAAGGCTTTCCAGAAGATGTGATCTTTGAACTGAGTGTTGAAAGACACACAGCAGTCAGTTCCATGAAGAGGAGGGCAGAGTCAGAGTTTCTGTAAGGTACAAAATGTTGTGTGAAGATACCAACAAATAAACCTGAAAAACTCATTCTCAAAACTGCATGTTTTAGCTATACTGGAGCCAAGAATACAGGGAAACATTGATACAATCATAAAGGGCATTTATATCTGATGAGGTGTTTATATTTTATACTAAAATATAGAGGATTTATGAAGGAGAGGGATATATTTACATTTTAGAAATATCTTTGCAGGACCAGTTTGGTGGGAAGAAAGGCTATACTAGAGGAAAATTAGGAGAAAATTTTATGATTCATGGTTATATTAACAAATATTAATTGTTAGTGAGATGTTGAGGTGGGTAATTAACACATATTTTAGAAAGATGGGAGATTCAAGATGTACACTGATTGGATGTGGTGACTAGATGATAAATAGACATCTATGATAATTTTTAGGCTCTTTGATACTGCTTGAATAGTACTGCTATCTACTGTGACTAGGGATTTTTAGATGTAGAGAGGATGGGGTGGGATAAGGAAAGGAGTGATACAATGATTAGTTCAATTCTGGAAATGTTCAGTTAAATGTGTTGTGGAATATTTAAGCAAAAATTCAGTAAGTAGTTAGTTATCTATTTCTAGAAATCATTGGAAATGAGGGTGTTGGGTAAATGCAAATGTGGATACTGTAGGCCTGAGCTTGGAGAAGTTTACTGTGGGAATTCAGAGTATGTTACACTAAAATTTAATAGTGATTACAGGGAGATTAACGTACAAAGGAGACTGATTATCAGCAGAAGCCAGACAGATAGAATACCCTCAGGAGAGAATGGGGAGTATACTAAACGTGTATGTGTATAAACATATTTAAAGTTTTGGCCCTTTGATTTTATATTAGTCAGGATTCTCCAGAAAAAAAAGACCAGTATTATATATATATATATATATATATATATGGATAAACACACACACAC
>NW_007086969.1:9208-18714 GCF_000164805.1 Carlito syrichta
CACACACACGCGCACACACACACACACACACACACACACACAATAGGAGTTGGCTCGTGTGATTATGAAGGCCAAGAAATTTCACATTCTGCCATCTGCAAGTTGAAAAAACAGGAAAACTGTTAGTGTAATTCACTGATTCACTGGGGTTCTGAAGACTGGAGAATAGTGAGTGATGGAGGTGTAAGTCCTGGTCTGAGTCCAGGAGCACTGAAGTCCCAGGGCAGGAGAAGTGTTGATGGTCTAAGTTCAAACTGAGATAGTAAAATCATCCTTCCTCTGCCTTTTCATTTTATTGGGGCCCTCAATGGATTGACCCACCCAGATCTTCTTTACTTCGTCTACTGATTCAGATGCTAGACTTTCCTTAGCCCAGTCAACCTGACATATAAAATTAACCTTCATAGACTTGCTTTGGATTATGCTTTTTAGAATGTCAAAAAGATTTTGAGGCTTAAATAACATGATGATTATGAGAACTATAAGGATAGATTTTCAGAAGAGTTATTCTGAACAGTTTGGTGAGTGTGATAATCTGATAATAGATGTGAAGTTTTTACCCAGGGGAAAAAAAAATCTATATATTGATTGTATCAGTCAGAGTTCTTGGCGCATTAATTTGGAAAATGCATTATTTTCAATCCTTAGTGCAGAAAATAATCCATTTTCTTGTGGGATAGGCAGCAGTGTAGATTTATGGTCTTGTTTAAAGGCTTATGTTAACTTATTTTTCTTTCTGTAATAATAAAGTAGAAAAAAAACTAGACTGTCTGGACATTCCTCAGAATATCATGTTGGGACCAGATAAAAAGAAGTGACAAGAATATTGGAGCATATGTGCTCTAGCAGGTGTGAGATAAAGCCTATGAAAATTCATGGACCTGACACATCTATGAAATTTTTAGGGATCCAGTGATCTGAAGCACACAAAGACATCCCTTCCAATGTAATGTATAAGGGATTGCATCTCACACCTCCCACTACTAAAAAGGCAGTGCAATGAAAGGTAGGTCATTTTTGACTCTGGAGACAACAAAATCTCATACTTGGGAATGCTTTGGCCAATTTACTGAGTGACAAGAAAAGCTCAGGATTTAAGTGAGGGTAACAAAAGAAATATCTCTGAAGTAGATCCAGGTTTTGGTGTATATAGCTCTGACACTGTGGTATACTCCCTGACAACCCTCAGTTTTTAGTAGTAACTGATGTGGGGAAAAAATACCATATGAAGTTAATGTCAAACTTCATTTGGAGAATTACAAAACAGACCTTTAGACTTCTGGAGTAATGCCATGCCATCTACAGCAGCAAATTATACACTCACTATTCAAAGAAAAAACTACCCAGTACCCTAGTAGGCCTTATAGATGTGATATACCTGGCCATGGACTATCAGATGACAAAATTGCCAGAACTTCCATCATGATCTGGATTATCTCAGATTAATCAGTTCATAAGGATGCAGGTTAGAGGACAGGTGTGCAGCAATGACTAATGAGATGGAAATGGTATATCTGGGATAGAGCACAAGAAGGGCCAGGGGGCACAGGTAAGTTGCATGAACAAGTGTCTCAACCCTTCATGTAATTCTCTAGTGTTGGATACATCATTCTCTCAGCACACACTAAATTTCTTAAGCTCAGTGAATGAAGAAGGAAAAAGTCCAAGCTTGATTCAAGTATATGTTGTTTTGGTATGTGGATATGAGCTGAAAATAGACAGCTGCTTTCTTATAGTCCCACTCAGCCATGGTGCTGAAAGAGAGTGATGAGGAAAATGGTGGATATTATGCTAAGTGAAATAAACTAGACACAGAAAGACAAATCCTTCATGAGCTCACATATACACACAATCTAAAAAATTCAAACTCATAGAAACAGAGTGGTAACTGGGGCTTGGGAATTTGGAAAATACAGTTCAAAGGGTACAAACTGTAAGTTATAATAAGTTTTGGAGATCTAATGTACAGTATGGTGACTATAGTCAATAATAATATATCTTATACTTGAACCTTGCTAATAGAATAGATCTTAAATATTCTCACCACACACACACAAACAGAAATGGTAGCTACACGAAGTGACGGATATGTTAATTAACTTTATTGTGGTCATCATTTCATAATGTATACATATATATGTGTAACATCACATTGTATACCCGAAATATTTAAAATATTTGTCAGTTATACCTCAGTAAAGCTGGAAAATAAAGGAATCTGTCAGAAGAAAGACTGAAAGAAATCTGAGGAAAAGTCATGTAAATGGGCTGTGAGAAAGGGCAGAGAGTCTGTATCACCATAAGCCATTAATCACAGAACAGGCCCTAAAATCCAAATAAAGTATATGACTTGGCTAGCTGATATTAGTCAGACTCTGGGTTCAGCCACTTCTGATGCTAGCACGATGGGCTAATAATGATCAGGGAAACCATGATAGCAGAGATGAAGGCTACTTATGGAACATAGAGCAAGGGCTCCCACTTAATAAGGCTGGTCAAGTCACTGCCACTGCAGCTATTGTATATATAATCTGGCAAATATGCAAGCATAGTACAGATAACCCTGATACAGCACCATTCTTCAAGGAAGTCAACTCACTACCTTGTAACTTGGGGACAAAGTTGAGTCATTTTGATCAAAATTGGCATATTCAAGTTCCTGGTTTGCCTTTCTTACTTACGGAGTTTCAGATTACACTGTTAACTAGAGGTTTTCAGAATATTTGCTCTGATAGAATATTTGCTCTGCACAGTTGCTGGCCTGATAGAATGGTGGAATGCCTCTTTGAAAGTAGAGGTGAGAAACTGCTTGGAGAAGATACCCTGATGGAATGAAATACTCTCCTGCAGAACATGTATGCACCTTAAATCAATGATTATATGAAGCTGTGTCACAAGTAGGTAGAATACATTGGCCCAGGAACCAAGGAGTTGAATTATAAATGACTATGCTCTCCACGATCCATGAGAATTCAGGTCTTGCCACTACAGGATTTAGAATTGATCCTCAGAAGGAGTATCCTCTAATGGGGATTACATCTGGATTCTCATTAAATGTTACACTATGACAGACACCCAGTTACTCTGAACTTCTTATGTAGACTAGCAAGAAGTTAAAGAATCACTCTTGTAGAATCTGATCATCAGGTGGTGGATGACTACTGTGACATACGGGAGCACAATTTAGGGGCATTTCTGAGGCTGAAGGGAATCCTAATGGGAAGTAATAGAAAAATGAGGAGGAAGATGATGGGTATAGGTTGATGAATGTGTTGTATTGTCCAGATTCAGGCAATCATTCCCCAGTTGCTGTGAACATTGTATAAAGATGTTCACAGCTGTGTCTCTCTGAATGTTCCTCTGAATGTGACAGGTTGCTTTGGCTAAAGAGAACTGCTTCAGTTCCTTTCCCTGGCGACAACCAGACTCAAACGGCTGGTGGAAGCAGGAGTGCAAAGATTCAGATTCTTTCCTTCAGTTTAGGACAACGCCAAAACTTCTTACTTCTTTACTTTGTCACTCCTTCCCAGGGTTTTTTCTCAAATAAATGATCCAATAAATTCCCTCTCAGAGTCTTTTCCCTGAGGAATCTTACATGAGACATCACAAAAGGATTTTGTACAGCATTGTTAATGTTTAATTTATGTATATTAAGCTGCACATATTTCAAGTGCACAATTTAAGTTTTGGCACACATATATACATGGCCACGAAACCATCATTACAACAACATATTGAACCTCTAAAGATTTTTTGTGCCCCTTTGTTGTTATTTTCTACTTTTCCACTCCCTAAACTCTTGATCTGTTTTCCATCACTATACATTCACTTGTATTTCCTGAAATTGTATGTAAATTGAATCACATCCTATATAATCTTTTTTTTTTTGGGTCTGGCTTCTCTCACTCAGCATAATTATTTTGAGTTCCTATGTATCAATAAATGTATTTCTCTTTATCACTGAGTAGCAGTAATTAGTGAACCGAGTAAAGAAGATCTGCCTTCACCAAGTGGGTGGGCATCACGAAATTTTTTGAGGACTTGAATAGAACAAAAGTCAAAGAAAAACTCTCTTCTGGAATGAGACACTCATTTCTTGTGCCCTAAGACATCAGAAATCCAGGTTATAGGGTCTTTGGTTCCAAGACTTGCATCAGCATCCTCCCAGGTTTTCAGACTGAATTACAACATGGGTTTTTCTGATTCTCCAGTTTGCAGATTACAGATTGTGAGACTTTTTGGCCTTCATAATTGTGTGAACCATTTCCTATAATAAGTCTCCTCTTATATCTTATCGGTTCTATTTTTCTGGAGAATTCTGGCTAATACAATGGGCATCTATAAAGGCTCTTACACAGAGATGACCAGAATATGGAGACAATAGGAGGGTGTGTAGTGTAGTGCAAGAAGAGCCCCAGAATCAGTAGGATGGAGTGTGAATCACAACTCTGGCACCTGTTAGTGGGGTGGGCTCAGGCAATCATTGTTGAACCCTGTTTTGTTTTTTTGTAAAAAAGAAAATAGAATCTACCTGGATGCGTTGTTTTAGGAAATAAGATTATAATCCATATCTATCTATGAACATATTTCCCCTACTATCAGTGGTTCAGTATTCCCTACATCAGTGTTCACTACCACTATAGAACATTCCTGAACATCAATTATATATACATATTAATTACATATGCATATTTTAGTGAAGTGTCTGTGCAAATATTTTGCCCATTTAAAACATTTGATTGTTCTCTTAGTGTTGAATTTTGAGAGTTCTTTAAGTGCATGTGCTGTATCAGATATATGCTTTGGAAATGCTTTTCCTTAAATTGTTGCTTTTAAAAAATTTCTTAACAATGTCTTTTGAAGAACAGATAATTTTAATTTTGATGAAGTTCAATTTATCTATTTGTTATTTTATTAACTGGTCTTTTAGTGCTATGCCTTGCACATTTTTGTTAACATAAGGCTACAAAGATTTCTTCCCTATATTTTATTCTAAACATTTTAAATTTAGGTTGTATATTTATATACAAGGGGGAACCCTCAAAAGGTGGAACTTATTTATAATAAATTGTATATTTATTCTTTCACGTTTAGTTTAATAATTATTTCAGTCACCTTCAAAGTACTCCGGTTGATGCAATACATCTATCAAGGTGCTTTTCCACTACTCCAAACAGTTGTTGAACTCATCAATTTTGATGACTTTTACAGCTCATGCCATTATTTGTTCCATCTCTTCCACATTGGCAAAACATATCCCTTTGAGGACTTTTTTCATCCAGGGAAACACACACAAAAATCAATCAGAGAGCAGATTTGAATAACGATGATGGGGCATGAGGGTCATGCCGTTTTTGATCAAAAACTGCTGAACACTCAGCATGGTGTGGGCAGATGTGTTTTCATGGTATAAAGCCTGTTTGCCAAAACTCAGGATACTTCCTGCGCAAATCTTGATGCCACCTTCTCAAAACTTCCAGATAAAAACTTTGGTTGACTGTTTGATCCAGAGGAACAAATTCTGAGTGTATAAAGGGTCCACCCTCCAAAAGATAATTTCTTTTTCTGGGAGACCCCCCCCACCACCTCATATATCTCCCATTTTGAGTTAATTTTTGTCTATCATGCAGAGGATGAATTTAAGTTTTTTTAAAAATTTATTTGCATATTGAGTTTCTAATGATTCCAGAATTAAATAGTGAAAGGCTACTCTTTATCTACTGCATTGCTTTAGCATCTTTGTCAAATGTAGAATGTTTCTGGATTTGCTATTCTGTTCCATTGAGATCTATCTCTCTGTCCTGAAGGCAATGCCATACTGCTTGATTAAGATAGCTTTATAGTAATAATTGAAATAAGCTAATGTTAACCCATTCTCTTTGTTCTCTTTCAAAGTTGCTTTGGCTCTTTTAGGTCCTTTCATTTTTCATATGAATTTTAGAATAAACTTCTCAAATTAAAATTTAAAAAAGTTTACTGGAATTTTGATTGGATTGCATTGAACTTATAGATCAATTTGGGTAGAATTTACTTTTTAACAATTAAGTCTTCTCTAACATATCTCAGGAATATTTTGCCATTTTCACATTACTTCAGATATTTTTTACATATTTTCTAAGATTTATCCCTGTTTTTTTAATTTTTCTGATACTAATTTAAATGACATTGTCTTCAAGGCATCAATGAATCCCAAAGTTAATATTTTTAGCATGTTTTTTTTTTTTTTTTTCCTGAATCATCTTCCCTGATTGGAATGTTTAGGATGTGAATCAGTAATGGGTCTAGTTAATACAATAATTCAATACAAATAGGAATGCTTATACATTTTAGTAAGTTTAGCATGATTGAACAGATATCATTTATAGTGGTTACTCTGTTCAGGAGTGAATAGTTAGAATAAGGCAAAAACATCCAAAATTTGGTACTGTTGTGTAATTTTTATACAATGATAACTACTGAACTCTTAAAGTGTTTTCAATCACTTTATTTCCTTTTCTTGAAGTAATCTTCATTTCAACCCAGTCATTGTTATTATGATAAGTTCTTAAAATTGCTTCTAAATTTGGAAGCAAGTGAACATTAAAATTTTTGTTCCCCAATTCATTTAAAAGCATGTTTTGAACACTTAAATTTATATAAATTATCAATTTTAAAAGGTCATTTTCCTTGGTGTTAAGAAAGTATATATGTGTCTATATTTGCTTCTTGTACCAGCACTTGACTTTCTCTTAGAAACCTAGATGCAGAATTATAACTTTTGCTTAATTTACATTAAAGGAAAAATCCGTCTCATTCTTGTAACCTTCAAAACCTTAAGAAAGGCAATATTATTTTCATTATGGATTATGAGTTCAAGTCTGAAGTGTCCGTTGGCCTTAACTGGTGAAATTATATGCTTTGCCTTCTCTCTAGGTAAGTGTATTTGAAAAATGTATCAGGATTCTGGGGGGAAAAATGTCTGTCTCTAAATATTCACACACAGAAATGATTGAAGAATCTTATGTTTCCTCCTGTCTATAAATTTGATGAGCTTAGCTATATTATTTCCAGAATCATTTCAGAATGGTGACAGCAGTGATACTTTCAAAGCCTGTAGAAGACTGAGGCACTTTTCTATATAATTCAGTTTAAAATTCCATCAGGTGATAAAAATGAGTATTCTCTGAACAGAAGTATGTCTATAATGGTTACGATTCTTCCTTTACTAAGGGTACTGTTGGTAGTCAATAGACACATAAAAGCCATGACTATGTTTTTTCAAAGTCCTATTTATTCTGTTAGGGTTGAGTTATTATTTTTTTATTATTGAATCTATATACTAAGGCAACTGAAATAACAAAGTAGACTAGTTTCAGTCTGCTTAATTTTGTCAAATTATAGATAAATGAAATAAATATTTGTCAGTTCAGTTGATATGGTTATTCAACTGATCAAATTAGAGAGACAACAATTATCTACTGTACTTGAGCTGTGTAAATATAACCCTAGTCTAGCATATTTTGGAAGCTATTAGTTATGTACTTACATTACAGTAATGGGGATGTTCACTCTGGACTAGGGATTTCAAATAAATTGCAATTTTTAGCAGTCAAGGAAAAACTTATTTGCCTTTTTTCATAAGAGTCATATGATTCAATTGATTGCTTTATTTGATTGTTTACCTTTCAATTACTTTGAGACTTTGGTAATGTTGAGTAATTGATACATCAGATGTAATATATTTGGAGGGAGAATCATATCAAAGTCAGTGATAATTGCTATGATTGAAACAGTCATTTTAAAAATAAGTACTGAGAATTAAATAGGAAGTATGTACATCTAATTATAAATAATAGCTGACAGCACAGTTATTGATTTCTCTCAGAGTAATGTTTATTTTCTCTTTGTTCATGTTAAATACATGGGGTGAGATAATCAACATGCAATAATGGAATGTATAATGCCTTCAAAAATTCTCAGGAAATAAATTCTAACTAATAGGTGAAATACAGGATATCACTGTATCATGGTATTCAAGGGTTATAAGAACTTATTTACTCATTAGTTTAATACATTTATTTACTGTTGTCTGGAAGCCCTGGAGATTTAGAGATGGCTAAGAGGAGAACTCTGTCCTCTAGTTGCTCATGGTAAATATCACAAAGGCAGAGTCTTTGTCCTTTTTGTTGACCACTGTATCTGCAGCATCCAGCTCCATGCCTGACATATAGTAGGTGTTCACTTAATTTGCTAAATGAATCTGAGCTGCAGGTGAGTAGATTTTTCTACATATTCTCTTCCAAATATTTTATTTCCTGCTTTCATTTCTCTTCTTATATTGTGGGAAGAGAAAGCAGTTGAGATGAAATGGCGAAACATCAAACTGAAATGCAAATTATTTAGACACAATTATCCTACTTTAGTGACACAAGGATTGGGATCACTTGAAGTATCTTAAATTGGCGCTAAACTAGTGCTGATATTTCAGCACTGTATATAGTTTTTAGTGACTTATTAATATATACTATGGCTCAAGTCACACTTAGACATTTGGGAAAGTATCTTCTGGTCTATGTAACTTCCAAGCCTGAACGGTGACAGCCTCCTTCTCCTTCACCCCAGACTTATGGTGTATATTTCTCTCCGGCAGGTCAGTCTCTATCCTATCACTCTAGCCAAATGTATTCTTTTACCACATGCATTTCCTCTTCCTCTGTAACTTGAGAGCTCAGGCAGATAATATTATTTGATAAATTCATAGCATTTTACAAAAACATGAAAAAGAACTTCACCTTTGCAGTTATACTTTTGGGGTGGTATGACACTATAGTCAAAAGGAGCTTGATATATTCTGGAAATTTTAAGGAGTTCCACATTACTGAAGAGCAGGAAGGAGTGTAATAGAAATAAGTTGAAAATATTTTTAATAATCCATTTTAAAGTATCTGATGGTAAGTCCTAAATATTTACCTTGGAAAAAATGGACACCAATAGTATCATTTGCCAAAACTAGAAATAAAAGTAAGAAGAATAAAGGGTTTTGATGATAGGGTTTCTTGAATTGAGTTCTCCAGAAGCAGATTCTGAGGAAAGGGTTTGAGTGGAAGTGGTATGTTGAGGAAGTGTTGCCAGAGGATACTGACAAGGACGTGGGGAAGGAAGCAAGGAATATGGGAGAAACAAAACAGAACAAACAAAAACCAACAGCAACAACAAACCCAGCAATGATGCAATTTCAGGTAACATTTCTAAAGGGAATTTTTGAAATATTAAACCTCAGAGGTATCTTAAACTCAAGGCAAGACAGTTAGGCTTTTATACATCAGTGCTCACAGACATTGACAAAAAGCTATGCAGGAGATGGGGGTGGTAATCTAGGCAGATCTCACTCTTTTCACCTGTGGACAGCATTGTTCAAGGAGCTGCAAAGCCTTCCTATAAGAAGTCCACAAGTGCTGGTCTTTGAAAGCCCAAGTTTGTGTGAGTGGTACACAGAAACTGTGAAGGAGAATTGGTAAGAAGTATTC
>NW_007086970.1:0-1809 GCF_000164805.1 Carlito syrichta
CGGCGAGGACTGCCCCTGTGTTCCCGGCGCAGCCTCTTCGCGTCCCTCGGGGGCCGGGGTGCCCCTTCACACCCGCGGGCGGGGGCGGCCGAGGGCCCCAGGAGCTGGGGTTAGTGGGGCATCGCCCTCTATCCAGAGGGGCCCCAGGGGACACGATCCTCCCAGTGGAGCGAGGTGCATGCAGCGTGGCCGGGTGGCCGGGCCTGAACGTGGAGGGCGCCCTCGTCTTGGGGCCGGAATGCGACCCCAAGCCAGCCCCAGGCCCCCTCCTTCCCAAGCGCCCCTGTCCCCGGGGCAACCCCTGCCCATTTTCTGGGCAAGGAAAAGGGGGCGGCTCCTGTCTCAGCAGGAGTACCGGCGCGCCAGTCCAGAGAAGGGGGCGCACGCCCCACCCCGCACCTTCGGTGGGATTCCCTGGCCTTTGCAGATGTGTCAGAGCTCTGATGCTCTGAACCGTGCCCAGGCTTGGCCCCATAGCAGGGCTCGTTCTGCGACTCAGTTTCCCCTTCTGTGATGTGGGACCGGGTGCCTCCTGGCCTGCCCCAGCTGAGATGCTGGAGGCGGGTCTACACCGCCAAAAATAGCTGGAGAGGGACACGGGCGGCCTCTGAGTTGGGGAGGCTGAATGAGTTCCCCCTCCCCAGCTGTGAGGGAGCACACAGTGTAGTGGCCCGATCTGAGCCCCGGGATGGGACAGGGTACACGGGACCCCTGTTCCCTCTTGGTGCTTAGGGTCAGCGTTTAGTCAGTACCGAGGGTTTACCAGGCATGCAGTCTTCCTCTGAGCCCTGGAGAGGGGTGTCACAGCACGGATTTCCTTACAACCCAGGCCCCAGGGGGGCACGAGAGGTGGAGGAGGGGCAGTGGCCTCAGGGCCGGCTCCTTCCCTCCCGTGTCTCTCCAAGTCCTAGCCCCCTCCCGCCCCCCAAGTCTGTGTCCTTAGACTTTCTCTCCACTTCCAGGACATGTGTGCAACGTCAGGTTGTTTGCATAATGGCCCATCTTCCAGGTGGGAAGACCAGGGCAGGGGGAGGGGGTCTGAATCGCTGGCTTCTCCCGCCCCACGCAGGTCTGGAGTCTGGGGGAGGGAGGTCTGGCTGCACTGGGTCCCGGCCCGCGCCCCTCCATCCCACCCTCTGCAATCACAGATAATTAAAAGTAATCGTGGGATCTAGAAATCAATCCGGGCCGTAAAACGGCAGTGTCCCGGGCGTGAGGAGGCTGGGCCGGGCGGGGGCTGGGGGACTCCACCCGTGGGGAGGCAGGGAGGGGACGACGGACGCCCCCCACCCCGATGTCGACCTCGGAGCGCCACGGAGCGGCTGGCTGCTGCAGGCCGCGTCTTTAAAAATCTATTTCCTGCAGTTCGATGATCATTTTCATTTTTATAACGAGCCCGTGTGGCTTTGCTAACAGGGGAAGCGTCCATTTTGAAAGAAAGGCAGATGGGGGCTTTGGGAGGAAGAGGCCCGTCTCCCGCGCCGCCTCGGGACGCCCCAAGGCGGCCACGGACGCCCCTCCAGAGCCCCCAGACCTGGAAGGGGCAGTCCGGTCCGGGAAACCAACCGCAACCTGGTGGGCACGGTCCCTGCCCCTCCTGAGGCCCGTGGGGCCCGGGACTCCCCCGGGGACGGGGCCCTGGCTTCCTGCAGAAGCCAGGCTCCCACGGGGGGATTGAGCATAACTGCGGACCCCAAAGAGGGAGGGTGGCCCCCTGCGGCCCGGCCTGCTCCCCCACCCGCAGCAGCCTTTCAGTAATTAGTAAGATAGGATTGCGCCGGCCGGGCAGGCAGCTCAGGCCAGGATCGA
>NW_007086971.1:0-2370 GCF_000164805.1 Carlito syrichta
TACCTCAGGAGTCCGATCCCCCATCCTCCTCCCCGCCCCCAGACCCCGCAGGCCAGGCCCCAAGGAGTCTCGGTCCCAGCTCTAACTTTCCTCAAGCACCCTTGTCTTAGCCTCTAACCCCTGCTCTCCCTTCCTCCACCCAGAAGTCCTCTCTCCCCGTCCAGGTAACCCCTCCCTCCTCTGGGAGGACACATCCTCAGAACAGTACAGTGACTTGCCCGACTTTGTCACAGAGCAGAGCAGCCCCTGAAACGTGCACGCCTAACCCCAGGGCCCACTTACCATACACACCCACTGTGAACTCCTGAGTCTGCCGGGAGAGCCCTGCCCGGATGACCTCAGCTGTGTAGACACCCGCATCGTCCAGCCGGGCAGAGGAGAGTTCCAGACCCCCTCGAGCCTGGTCAAATCGCAGGCGCTTTCGGTGAGTAGGGTCCAGGCTGATCAGAGGACCCCCTGGCCCCAGGCCCCCAGCTGCCAGCACCTTGGAGTCCCGGCGCCAGACCACCAGGGGGGCAGGGGGGCGGAGGCTGGGGGCTGGGACCAAGGGGAGCCGGATGGTGGTCCCCACCAGCACAGCAAGAGGGCCCTGCACCTGCTGGGGGAAGTTTGCAGCTGGGTGAGTCCCTGCGGAAAATTTGGATTCCGGGCTCTGGGCAGAGAGTTCAAGATCAAGTTCATCAGGGGAGAACCTTGAACCTGGAGCCTCAACAGAGACTTTGGTATTGGGGACTTGAGCAGACATGTTTGAAGCTGGGGTCTTAACAGAGAAGGAAGGCATGGGGTCTTTGGCCGGAACTGGAGGATCTGAGATACCAGAAAATGTTTCAAAACCAGGGATTTCAGGGAAGGTGGGATCCAGGCTCAAGCCTTGGCCCTGGGCAGAAACATTTGACCAGAAGGACCCAGACACATTATTGGCATTCGAGGCTTCTGGAAGCCAGCTGGAATCAGAAATTCCAGCTGAGGCTTTTGAACCCACAGGCTGATCTGGCAATTTCCAGCGGGGAGGTTTGATGGAGGGAACTTCTGAACCCAGCCCCTGGGAAGGGCTTTCTGAGGCTGAGGAAGAGGCAGAAGAGAAGTTGGTTTGCTGAAGTCCAGAAGTGGCTGTGAGCGTGAGGACGCCTGCCTGGAAGGCTGCAGAGGAGAGGAGGGGAGGGCATTGGGGGAGGCTGCCACGGGGGACTGGTGGGGAGGAGGCTGAGGGGACTTACCCAGGAGCAGGAAGAACAGCAGAGCCAGCAGGGTGTCCATGGTGCTGGCCACATCCAAGAGGACACTGGAGTGGGACCCAGGGCCCGCACCCGTCCCTCCCGGGTTGGACGAGTTGGACAGGACTGGTAGCTTAGCTTCCTGGGCGGGGAAGGGAGCCAGACTCAGCGGGAGGTGCCAGGATCCCACCCGGATCTGATGGCTGAGCTATGTACCCCACCCCTATGCTTTTCATCAGCTGGTCCCATCTGCAGGAAGGCCCAGCCTGACCCCTGCACTCTCCACTCCCAGGGGAAGATGGGATAACTGAGTTCCAGCCCACAGCGTGGTAACAAATCTGTGGGGCAAAGCCAGGAAGACACCCTTGTGGAGGGTGAGGTGACCTTTTCTAGAGCCACACCTCTGATGGCTGCAGCCTATGCTGGCTGCCTCCTCCCCAGCTTCCTGGCCTCTGTCCACTCTATCTTGCCTGAAGCCTCAGATACTCACACTTTTTTTTTTTTGTCATGTTCTCACTCTGTTGCCGAGGCTGGAGTGCAGTGGCTCTATCACAACTCACCGCAGCCTTGACCTCCTCCTGGGCCTCAGGTGATCCTCCTGCCTAGCCTCCTGAGTAGCTGGGACTACAGGCACACGCTACTATACCTGGCTAATTTTTTTTTTTTAACTTTTTTTGTAAAGACAAGGTTTCGCTATGTGGCCCAGGCTGGTCTTGAACTCCTGGGCTCAAGCAATCCTTCTGCCTCAGCCTCCCAAAGGGTTGGGATTACAGGCGTGTGCCACCGAACCCGGTCAGATACCCACATTTGACTCTGCTGCAAACCCTCCCATGACTCCGTTGCCTCAGAACCTAGCTTCCAGTTGCCGAATCCTGCCCAGTCCTCGCTCCTGAGGCCCAGAGCCGCATCCCAGGCGCCCCGTGTCCCGCTAACCTCAGATCTGTCCTCTAACCCAAGCCTCCTCTTGGGTTCTCACGCCGATCCTAGTGATCCTAGTGCATTCCCACCTCCTCTTTCCCCCTCGCTGCTGTCAATCTCTGAATCCCGCCCCTACCCCTATCTCCGCCCCATTCCCCCTCCTGGTTCCCACTGCCCAGCTCCCTCAACGCCTCCCCCCCCAGGGTCTTTCTACACCAGAGTCGACCCTGTCCTCCCC